>NC_058415.1:8601145-8772645 GCF_002201575.2 Neomonachus schauinslandi
TTCATTCTTCAGTAGGATGCTCTTTAGCCTCCATGTATTTGAGTTCTTTCCGACTTTCCTCTTGTGATTGAGTTCTAGTTTCAAAGCATTGTGGTCTGAAAATATGCAGGGAATGATCCCAGTCTTTTGGTACTGGTTGAGACCTGATTTATGACCGAGGATGGGATCTATTCTGGAGAATGTTCCATGGGCACTAGAGAAGAATATATATTCTGTTACTTTGGGATGGAATGTTCTGAATATGTCTGTGAAGTCCATTTGGTCCAGTGTGTCATTTAAAGTCTTTATTTCCTTGTTGATCTTTTGCTTAGATGATCTGTCCGTTTCAGTGAGAGTGGTGTTAAAGCCCCCACTATTATTGTATTGTTGTTAATGTGTTTCTTTGCTTTTGTTATTAATTGGCTTATATAATTGGCTGCTCCCATGTTAGGGGCATAGATATTTACAAATGTTAGATCTTCTTGTTGGATAGACCCTTTAAGTAGGATATAGTGTCCTTCCTCATCTCTTATTACAGTCTTTGGTTTAAAATCTAATTTGTCTGATATAAGGATTGCCACCCCAGCTTTCTTTTGGTGTCCATTAGCATGGTAAATGGGTTTCCACCCCCTCACTTTCAATCTGGGAGTGTCTTTGGGTCTAAAATGAGTCTCTTGCAGCATATCGATGGATCTTGTTTTTTAATCCAATCTGATAGCCTATGTCTTTTGATTGGGGCATTGAGCCCATTTACATTCAGGATAACTATTGAAAGATATGAATTTAGTGTCACTGTATTGCCTGTAAGGTGACTGTTACTGTATATTGTCTGTGTTCCTTTCTGGTCTATGTTGCTTTTAGGCTCTCTCTTTGATTAGAGGACCCCTTTCAATATTTCTTGTAGGGCTGGTTTCATGTTTGCAAATTCCTTTAGTTTTTGTTTGTCCTGGAAGCTTTTTATCTCTCCTTCTATTTTCAATGACAGCGTAGCTGGATATAGTATTCTTGGCTGTGTATTTTTCTCATTTAGTGCTCTGAATGTATCCTGCCAGTCCTTTCCGGCCTGCCAGGTCTCTGTGGATAGGTCTGTTGCCAATCTAATATTTCTGCCATTGTAGGTTACAGATCTCTTGTCCCGAGCTGCTTTCAGGATTTTCTCTTTGTCTCTGAGATTTGTAAATTTTACTATTAGATGTCGGGGTGTTGACCAATTTTTATTGATTTTGAGAGGGGTTCTCTGTGCCTCCTGGATTTTCATGCCTGTTTCCTTCCCCAAACCAGGGAACTTCTCTGCTATGATTTGCTCCAATATACCTTCTGCCCCTCTCTCTCTCTCTTCTTCTTCTGGGATCCCAATTATTCTAATGTTGTTTCGTCTTATGGTATCGCTTATCTCTCGAATTCTGCCCTCGTGATCCAGTAGTTGTTTATCTCTCTTTTTCTCAGCTTCTTTAGTTTCCATCATTTGGTCTTCTATATCACTGATTCTCTGTTCTGCCTCTTTTATCCTAGCAGTTAGCACCCCCATTTTTTATTGCACCTCATTAATAGCCTTTTTGATTTCGACTTGGTTAGATTTTAGTTCTTTTATTTCTCCAGAAAGGGTTTCTCTAATAACTTTCATGCTTTTTCAAGCCCAGCTAGTATCTTTAAAATCATGATTCTGAACTCTAGGTCCAACATCTTACTAATGTCCGTATTGATTAGGTCCCTGACAGTCGGTACTACCTCTTGTTCTTTTTGTTGAGGTGATTTTTTCAGTCCTGTCATTTTGTCCAGAGGAGAATAGATGAATGAGAGAACAAAATGCTAACAGGGTAACAATGTCCCCAGAAAATATACTCTAAACAAATCAGAAAAGACCTGAAACCAGGGGAAAAGAAAGGGAAAGAAAGAAAAAAGAAAAAGATAAAAACAAACAAAAACAGAACAAAACAAAACAAAACAAAAAAACAGAATATGATCAAATATGCTCAGGCTGGTGCATAGGTCAGTGCACACACTAGATTTGGGGTGTATTTCGGTCTGTTAGAAGGAAGTGCCTCCCAAAATTTTAAAGAAAAACTTATATATGTACAAAAATAAGGGTTGATATGTTGAAGGGATGGAATATGACTGTAAAGATGAAAATTATAAAAATTTTATAAAAGGAATTGATAAGAAGTTGTTTGAAAAAAGAAAGAAGAGGTTTAAAAAAAAAAAGGAGAGAATTTGATCGGGCAGGAGACTAGAACAAAGCCATACACTAGAGATTTAGGGTATATTTTGATCTGTTAGAAGAAACTCTATCCCAAAATTTTAAAGAGAGAACAACTTAAATATATATATGCCAAAAATAAGGGTGACTACTATGAAGGGAGAGAATATGACTCCAAAAATGAAAAATAAAAATGTTTTCTAAAAAAGGGATTGATAAGATGTTGGTTGAAAAAGGGAAAAAGAAAACTTCAAAAAAAAAATACAGTTAAAAAAAATTAACTTTGAAAGACTAAAGAATCATGGTAAAAAAGCTGTGAATTCTATGTGCAGTATTCCCCTAGCGCTGGAGTTCTGCCGTTCTCATTGATCGGTAAACTTGGTCTTGGCCGGCTGTTCTCGCTGATCTTCTGGGGAGGGGCCTGTTGCCGTGGTTCCCAAATGTCTTTGCCGGAGGCGGAATTGCCCCGCCCTTGCCCCCTCCCAGCTAAGTAATCTGCTCGGGTTTGCTCTCCGGGGTTTTTGTTCCCTGCGAGCTTTCCGTACAGCTTTGGAGGCGGAGAGTGAAAATGGCGGCCTCCCAATCTCCGCCCCGGAGGAGCCGAGAACTCGGGGTCCCGCTTCTCAGTGAGCCCCCAGAGAAAAGCCGTCAGTCACTCCCGTCTCCCCGGTCTCCAGCCGCACTCCGTGCTCACCCGGCCTGTGACCGCGCGTTTCTATCTCTGGCACCCGACCCCGGGTGGAGTCTCCAAACCCAGCAGATCCCTGCGGTGCACTCCCGCGCGGCTCCTCCCGGGGGAGGAAGGGGAGTCTCCCCGGATCTGCCGCTTGTTGGGTACGTGCTTCCAGAAAGTGGTCGCTTTTCTGTTCAGAGAGTTGTTGCTCTTCTTTTCTTCGATCTCCTGTTGAGTTTGTAGGTGTTCAGAATGGTTTGATCCCTATCCAGCTGAATTCCTGAGACCAGACAAAATCCACGTCTCCTACTCCTCCGCCATCTTGCTCCGCCCCCCCAACTGGAATCTAAATAAAAACTTAAAAAGGTCTTTCACTAAAGTTTTAATTTTTTCTCTTTAAGGTTTTGAACATCTGTCACTAGATTTACTCCTAAGTAACTTAGATTTTTCTGCTATTATGTATGATGTCTCTGGTGGCTTTAAAGTATGTTCACACATTCTTTGAAATGCCTCCCTTTAAAAGGTGGAGTTTAACTCACTCTTACTAGGTGTGAGATGGACTTAGAGACTTAGTACTGTGGAAAAAATAAAGCAGGAGAAATTCAGAGACTAGATCATAAAGGCTTCTTCCTTGTTCTTTTTCAGATCATTCTCTGTGCAGGAAGGCAGTTGTCATGTCATGAGAATATTCCTGCAGTCTTAGAGAGAGGTCCAAATGAAGGGAACTGAGACCTGGTTGAGGCCTGCAGCCTCCATCCCTATGAGCAGGCCATCTTGGAAGGAGATCCTCCAGCTCCAGTCAAGGATTCAGATGATTCCAGCCCCCAGACTCCACCGTGAACCTGCAACCTCATTAGAGATCCTGAGCCAGAATCATCCAGCTGAGCCACTCCCACATTCCTAATCCTCAATACCATAAGAGGTAAGAGATGATAAAGGTTTATTGTTTTAAGCCACTAAGTTTTGGAATAATTCATTGTGGAATAATACATAACGAGTACACCTTTTTAAAAACTATATTTTTGGTTTGCAGAATGCAAATGACTTTTTACATTGCCAGCTACCTTGTTAAGCTCTCTTACTAATTGCATTAATAGTAAGGTTTCTGTAGATTTTAATGAGTTTTATGTAGACCATCATTCTTCATGCACTTAAAGCAGCTTGCTGGCTTTCTTTCCATTCTTTATTTATTTTTTCCCTTAGTGCAGATGGCTTGGTCTTCGGTATGACAATGACTAGAAATAATGATAGTGGGTATCCTTGTCCTGTTCTGATTTTAAGGGGATTTTCTGATACTTTTCCCCTGAAGGATGGTGTGGTGTTCTGGAGGACTGATCCTAGGTTTCTGATAGAATATCCTTATAGGGTCAGAGAGTTCTCGCTACTCTTAGTTGATTCCCTCAACACACGAATACACACGTATCTGTGCTAGTGTGTCTGTAGTTGCAGATACAGTTTACATTCTCTGCACGGAAATGATAAATCAGAAGACACGAAGACACAAACATTTAAAATGCTGTTGGGTACTGCCCAATCACCTCCAAAAAATGTTGCATCGGTATAAAACCCCATGAGTAGTTTATGTAAATGGTTCTCCTTGTGTCACCAACCCTTTTCCTCTCCAATGACAACCCCGCATTCTCTTAATAGTAACAATAAAAGCAGCCAGTTATATAGCAGTTACTGGGTTCCAGGCACTGTTCTAAGGCTTCATTTATATCCGCTCTTCTAGTCCCCCAACCACCCTTGGAAGTATGCAGTTTTGTTAATACCAGTTCACAGGAGAGCATCTGTGGTACAGAGAGGTTCAATAACTTGCCGAAAGTCACACCACTAGTAAGTGACATAGTCGGGATTTGAACACAATCATCCCCAAAGTCCATGCTCTTAAATCTTATGCTCCACTGCCTTTTATTGCTGGCAGCTGAGTGTTTGCCCTGTGGCAAGAGCTGCTAGAACCCGTCATCACAGTCCCCTTCTAAGTGAGAATTGTTGTCGGCCTCAGTGTTCTGCATAATGTAACACATGACACACCTTTGTTGTTGAGTGAAAGTGTTGGTTTGATGGTGGCTTGACGGGGTGGTTGATCTTCCTATGCTCTTTGGTTTTGTTTCTTTCTTTCCTTGTTAAAATGTGAATTTCAATTGTAAAAATTGTATTCCGTAAATATAGTCCTATTAACCTCTGCACACAACTTGGCTCAGATATATACAGATATGATATTCACAGATGTTATTTGTAGCACAGAACAAAATCAGTTAAACATTTACTCCTAGCTTCAGGATTAACCTCAGCTTGCTTTAGGCCATTGAAATTATTACCATTCAAAACAGAACAACATACCTATATGCACTAGTATTTAGGGTAAAATTTATCAACTGTCTTACTGATTTCATACTATGAGGGATGAGGTGGTTGATCTTCCTATGCTGTTTGATGTTCCCGAGTGGTGGTCCCTCCAGGCTGTGGGGAGCTGTCCTGGGACTGGAGTTAAATTGAGACCTTTTGCATGATTTGGGAGAAGGCATGGGGTGGTAGTTTGAGTTCAGTAAGGACAGCATTCATATCTGTATTGAACAAGAGATAGTCTGAAAAAACGAGGGCTTGGGAACAAGGAGGACTTGGGTCTCATCTTCTGTTCTACTTACCAGGTAGGGTTTATGCAAATCTTGGAACCCTGGATTTTCTCATCTATGAAACAGGGGCCACGGTAGCTGCTTTGTGGGGTGGTGCAAGAATCAAGTGGGATGGTGCGTGTAAATGGTCTCACTGGTACCTGGCACACACAACTCCCTCTGCAAGTGTGAATTCCCTTCTTCCTCCCCTAGGGCAGCTGCATGTCAGGGTTGCAGATCTCCACGTGCGAGAGTACAAAACTAGCCCTGAACTAAAATCTAGTGAGTAATCCACAACATTACAGGTGAGACATAATAATGTATGAGCAGATATTTCTACTAGTATGAAATAGGCACCTGAAAACTTACAGTGAGCCAGGGACGACTCAATGTACAACTATGTACATTACAACTATACAACTATGTACATTACATAGATCTAATTTCTAAATCTCAGCAAACTCCATAGGTTATGTATGACTATTATTCCCATTTGGTGGACAAAGAAACTGAGGTACAAAGAAATCAAGTAACATGTCCTTGGTTGCACAGCTAGTAAACAGCAGAGCTGGGATTCACACTCGGGCTACCTGGTTGCAGAGCCTCGGCCATGTTGTTCTACCTATGTGACAGCTCAGAAGAGAAATTCCTGACAAATGTTCTATTGAGAGAAGATCGACTAGCAAATTCATACTGTAGGTTTCTGCTTGGCTACCCATTTCCAATGCTGAGTTTTTGTTTAGGTGCTGACGCCTGCGTGGGTTATATCTTAAACTAAAGTTAGTTTGAATCTCTACTATTCTGTTTGTTTCATAGAGGATCACCCATCCATCTGTCCAACCCCATTTCATTTACTCATTCAACAGTACTTGTTAGGCCTAGAAAGTGGGACTGATGCCCAACAAGACTTGAAATCAAAAGACCTAATTCCGAATCCTGTTTTTCCATTTCCTAGCTGTGTGACCTTGAGTAGGCTCATCTGAGCCTCAGCCTTTGTGGGTTAAATGGAAGAAGTAACACCTACTTCTCTGGGTTATTCTGATCATTAGGCAAGATCGTATTGAAAGGGAGAGTGATTTGGAACCTGTAAAGTGCTATGCAAATATTATTTGATGTAACTATCCCACAAAGAGGAGCCAGCCAGAAGCCTTTGCTTACTTAAGCAAAAACCTAGCTTTGGGAATAGGAAGTGTATTAAATGGCTCACTGTCCTTCTTTTATTGCTGATCTCAGCCAGGGTTTGAGCTTTAGCTGTGACACCTCCTTGTGAATAGAGAGAAGCTTTTTGGAAAGCTGGTGTGGGGATCCCACTTTCCCTTCATATAAGTGTCTCCATGGGAATGTGATAGGTCTGTCAGCAGAGTGTTGCCTCCTTTGTGGTCCAGAATACAAATTGAAATACTATGCTACAAAATTATTGGCATTTCCTTACATGGAGAAGATGTTTAAAAATAAACAAGTGGTGGGGCGCCTGAGTGGCTCAGTCGTTAAGCGTCTACCTTCGGCTCAGGTCAGGATCCCAGGGTCCTGGGATCGAGCCCCGCATCGGGCTCCCTGCTCAGCGGGAAGCCTGCTTCTCCCTCTCCCACTCCCCCTTCTTGTGTTCCCTCTCTCACTGTCAAATAAATAAAATCTTTAAAACAACAACAACAACAACAACAACAAAACAAGTGGCTCATGGGACTTGGTAGCAGAAGTGGGTTGTACTAAGGAGCTCATGCTTTCACGCCACGGAAGACGTCTTCAGACCTCCCAGAAGCATTTCAAACAGCAAGGAAGTCTGATGTAAATTGCAGAGGACTTTTTTTTTTTTATCCAGAAAGTTGCCTTGTGGGCCAGTGTCCATTAAAACAGCTGGTTCCTGGAATGACTAGCTTCATTAGAAACAACTAATAATACATAATTAAAAGTAAACTAAATACCAATTCCTAGGTATTGAATCCTGCAAGGATTCTTATTCTTTAGATCCGACACAAGATCTGAGAATCTGCATTTTTATTTATTTATTTATTTATTTTTTAAAGATTTTATTTATTTGACAGAGAGACACAGTGAGAGCAGGATCACAGCAGGGGGAGAGGGAGAGGGAGAAACAGGCTTCCCGCCGAGCAGGGAGCCCGATGTGGGGCTCGATCCCAGGACCCTGGGATCAGGACCTGAGCAGAAGGCAGACGCTTAACGACTGAGCCACCCAGGCGCCCCGAGAATCTGCATTTTTAAAAGCTCTGGGGAAGATGCTCATTCACAGCTAGATATGGGAACCGTGGCTTGGAGATGAGGATGCCATGGCAGATGGCAGTGGGATTGATGAGTTTCGGGGACTAAGCTGGGTTTTTGGAATGCCTCTGTCCCAGATTCTGTTCAGTCCCATTATCTATGACCTCTTTTTTCATGAAAACCTGTTTTTGGAATAGTTTGCTGGACATTTGCAGCATGTCAGTTTAAATCACTTGAGTTGCTGCTTTGTCAACTATTTCATAAGAATATGGGTGAATGATTTTAGGAATTTATTTGCATTATCCTTTCAACTCATACCCCCCAGCCACAGTCCTGTGATCAACGTTCATTAACCCTGTTTCGTGATAGAATTTCAATGCTCAGTTCTCCACTCCTCTGCTTTTTTAATGCTATGGATGGCAGGTACTGCTGGGTCAGTGTGCCGGAGGAAGAGTCCCTGCCCAGTTCCAAGACAGAAAGAGAGTAGACAACAACATGTTCAAAGTGTAGGACCTTGGAGGTGGTGGACATAAGGAATGTTGTTGTTGTGAAGGTTTGGAAGTCACGGTTTCTGAAGAAGCTGATGAGAGACAGATGGGACAAACAGGCATACCTGTGACTTAGGGATGCAAGTAGGTTTGTTGGTTGTTTTGCTGTTGTGCTTAAACATACAACAAAGGATGCCTCTGTACTCCTATCTTGACAAATGACCTTGCGATCGATCATACCTGTCAATTTGAATTCCGGTTTCTGACACCGTGTGACCAACTAAGTCAAGGTTGCTTAACCTCTCCCTTTTTTGTTTCCTTATCTGATAAAAAGAGCTAACATTGCCCAAATTGCATGGTGGTTTTGAAGTTGAGATAAGACGAAGCCTGTGAGTGTCCAGTATATTATAAAAGCTAGTTTCTGTCCAATCTGGAGCCCACTCCCGCCTTTTCAGTTTGCACTGGATCGTGAAGTGGAGGCTGCTACAAGGTGAGCCCACCCTGATGGGAAACTCTGTTAACACTGAGCCGGCGTGTATCAACCTTTCTTTGTAGAAAGGCTTGTGGGGTACGTATCGGGGCTCGTAGCCTCATGAAGTACCATGTGACCACACAGGAAGTAGCAACGTGGGGACTGGCAAACAAGAAGAGGCAACAAAGGAGGTTGTTGAAATGTGCTTGTTGAGACAGCTGTGAATCCAAGAGGATGTTTGGATGGTATCCCTACTGGTCCACCCCAGGATAGATTTAATGCTGACTAGTCAGCTGTAAGAAGGTCTCATTATATAGTCGGTAACATATCGTCATCGGCGAATTCCTACTTGCCACGTGTCCAGAAGGCAGGGATCCTTGGTTCATACATTTTGGACTAAGCAGACAGAGACCAGTCCTGTTTTAGGTTAGGGGTTGAAGATAAATGGCTAACGTTTTGCCATACTGAGGAAAACAATATGAACAGAGGATGAAAATCACTGCGCTCCGGATTTGACTTTCTTGCCTTGGAAGAAGGTCATGAGGATAAGAATAGGTACTTGACCAAGAAGGAGCAACCAGACTGTGAGTTTTGTGCTAAGCACTTAGACTCAGGCTCAGTGCTCCTTGAAAAGGATGAGACCATAGCAGAGATGGCTGAGGTCTCATACTTGTCAAAACACTTAAAAAGTTTTGGGGTGCCTGGGTGGCTCAGTCGTCAAGCATCTGCCTTCGGCTCAGGTCCCGATTCCAGGTCCTGGGGTCGAGCCCTGCATCGGGCTCCCTGCTCCACAGGAAGCCTGCTTCTCTCTCTCCCGCTCCCCCTGCTTGTATTCTCTCTCTCGCTGTGTTTCTCTCTGTCAAATAAATAAATAAAATATTTAAAAAAAAATACTTGAAAAGTTTTTCTCACACCTCCCAACAACCCTTTGAGGGGGGGTTGAAATCCCCATTGGACCCTGGAAGAAAGAAGGCACAGGAACTGTTAGGGGGGAGGGCTCGGAATAGACACATGACTACCAATAGCCTGGGCCCAGGCTTTTCCACCAGGCTATGAGATGGGCCCTGTAAGGAATAGGGGTGCGGTTTTGTTAATACTGTGATGGCATAGAGGCCAGGGGATCCAGGAACACTGAATTCTATCCTCCTGATGAGGTAGATGCATGGCCTTTGCAATAAAGAACAATGACTCTGGAAAATTAGCATTTTAATTATTGATTGTTGGTTGGGTTTTTCCTCCAAATTCCAATACTGGAAACTTGGTAAGATGGATGGGAGCATGTGTCCTAGCTCAAAGCCTGAGAATCCTCTATCTTGCTTTTTTGTGCAAATCTGAATGTTGTGGATCATACTAGACCGGCTGGTAGTGTAAAATGCAGGAGAGAGAGAGGGAGAGAAACATGGAGAGTTGCAGAGAGACTGAAAACAAAGGAGTCAGGCCTGTCCTTCCTAAAGGCCCACCTACCACTTCTGATGCCTAAGTGGAAGGGAGGGAGAATGAGACTGAGCAGTCTGACCAGACCTCTCCCCATGATGAGGTGGGTCTTGACCCTTCAACATGGAATAGACAGAAGAGAGAGACATACACCCGCTAGCAAATATGGCCTGATAAATATTCTGGAGTCAGTCCAGCTCAAAGCAACTCTTCCTCCTTTGGGAGAAATTGAGGGGGGGTTGGAAGAAGAGCAGACAGAGCCTTGGAACCAAATTCTTCTAGTGTTTTCCCAACACCAGGCTACATGCGCTGGGTGCCAGACCATGAAGTGAATGATGGGGTGGTGACAGCCAATACTAAAGAGGGTGTCAGAACCAGGTGTGGAGACCTATTTGATCATGTTCCAAACCTTGGACTGTATCCTACAGATGAGCACTACCAAGTGTTGTGGTCCATGGAAATGCAAATTCTCTGGTCTTAGCCACACTATCAGATCGGAATCTCAGGAGTGGGGCCCAGGAATCTGTGTTTTAATACTCTGCAGGTGACTCTTTGGGTGGCTACAGTATGAGAACTATTGGTGTAGCTCATGGGATGGGGATTGGAAGGTTTCAGGGAGAGATGGATGTGGTTGTTATTCTGGATGTTGTCATAGACTGCATCCCCTTCATCTGATGACCTCTACCCTTCTACTCACCAGCAGCTGCGCTGTAACTACCTCATGGCATCTTCCTGACTGTAGCTGACTGGGCCATGCCAACACTTAACACAAGCAATCAAACAGTCTCACCCACATTCCTTAAATTGCAGGAAGTCCACTCTCTGTCTCTCTAGTAGTTCTGCCACCTTCTTCCCCTTAGATGTCCAGACATTTCTAGATGTTTACCAGTGTCCAGAAAGGCAGCTTGCTTGCTCTTGTCTTGCAGCATGGGGGTCGCTGTTTCCCCTCTTGTCTGGCAGACTCTCCCTCTCATGGCCAGTCTTATCCTCAGTGATGTGGCTGGGTGGGGCCCCTGGTGCAGATGCCCTATCCAGACATCATGGCTCTTCATCATGGGAGGGACTGCAGTTTGTACCCTGCTCAGCTAAGAGGCCATTCCCCCATGGCCAACCTGGACTGTGGCTATTTCAGCCTTGGAGGTTTGCCAGAACCCCAGCTGTCTCCAAGTGTCCTGCTCAGGATCAGACGTTCACTGCTTGGGGTCACGTTGCCTTTCTGATTTCTGCTTCCCTTTACCAGTCCTAGAAGTTGCTCCCCTTCTTCTCCCCCAGACAATACCACTGAACCTTGCAAAATAGGAGACAGGTCTTGAAGGAGAAGAAAACTCTACCATATTGTATGTGTTATACAATTCCCTACTTAGAGCCTAAGCCTGTTTGTGTGAGTTTCTGTTCCTGGACACTAAAGACTCTCAGCCAGGACAACTAGGTTTGCCATTGAGAGTTCACTGCCAGGAGCATTGATTATGGTATAGGGTTCAAAGAGCTGATGTGCAACAATTTTCCCATCCAGGTGAGAGAGAGTAGCCTGCACGTGAGTAGTGCCCGTAGAGAGACAGGTGGGCAGGTCGGTCTGTAACATGTGCAGGTATGAGAAGCAGTGAAACACAGCAGTTGTGGAGGGGATTGGGGTCTCTGGGATGCAAGAGGTTCCCCCTTGAGTATCCAGGTGAATGGTGAAGCCTTTCTCAGGGACAGAGAACAGGTGGACATCAAGTGACAGTGACAGAGGGCAATGGTAACAGAAGGGTGTGACAAAAGTAGTTTCCTCTTGAATTTCCCTCAGAACCAACAGAGAAGTTTTAATCACGCTAGATTTTCTCTGCCCTTCTTCCTCTCTGCATGCATATGTCTCTTCCCTCTATGATTTCTCATTGCCCTTGTCTCTTGTTCTGTCACCGAACATAACCAAATGTGAAATGAAATGGCTGTGTACTTTAAGAAGTTGTAGATTGGTGGCATAAAGTTTTATGCTCCTTGCTCTGAATTTAAAAGCAGTATAATGGAAATCACCTAATTATAATGCTCATGCCTATATAGACTCTGTGTAAACTTAAAAATTAAAGGTGGATCCAATTAATGCCTATTTCCATTTTTCAGATTTCAGTGTACATCCCCAACTGGGGATTAAGTAGCTTGACCCTGTGAATTTGCTTCTTGTACCTATTACTGTCATTTCCTTTATTATAGATGGTTCCCCAAATGCCCATTTCCTTTGGTTCCAGTTGTTCAAGATAGTAAAACTGCACATAAAAGGCAGCTTTTAAAAAATAGTCTAAGTCTGGAGTGAAATCAAGTGAACCACAGAGTTGCCTCATCAACAACAAATATTGTTTATATCTCCTGTGAATTAAGAGATCCTGATACACGGAACCACCTCAGAATAGGGAATTGGCTGCCTTTTATCATTCCTTGTGGTTTAGCTATTCAATCTAATTTAGTTGTACAAACATTCATTAGGCACCTATTAAGTGCTGGCAATGTGCAACCTGCTACCACTTTTATTTTTTTATTTATTTTTTTTAAGATTTTATTTTTATTTATTTGAGAGAGAATGAGAGACAGAGAGCAGGAGAGGGGGGAGGGTCAGGGGGAGAAGCAGACCCCCTGCTGAGCAAGGAGCCCGATGCGGGACTCGATCCCGGGACTCCAGGATCATGACCTGAGCCGAAGGCAGTCGCTTAACCGACTGAGCCACCCAGGCACCCCTGCTACCACTTTTAAATAGCAGACAAGCATCTCATTTCGGGCACACATTCCCCGACCCCTCGAGCTGTGCCTGAGGAGTAAATGAGTGAAGGTGTCAGTGGTGGGCAAAGCAAAGGGAAGGACACAGGCTGAACTTGAGTGGGCCACGCATGGGGCTGCGTGCATTCCACATGGTAGGGCCTCATGCCACAGCAATTGTTCTGAGGAAGGGCTTACTGCTCCCACCACTGGGGAAACCAAGGCTTGGCAGAGTTAAATGAGTTGTAATACAACTAGTCACCACTATTTCTCTTCTTCTTTTTTAATTATGGAAAAATATGCATAACATAAAACTGTTTTAAACACTTTTTAAAAAAAGATTTTATTGGGGCGCCTGGGTGGCTCAGTCGCTGAGCATCTGCCTTCGGCTCAGGTCATGATCCCAGGGTCCGGGGATCGAGCTCCGCATCGGGCTCCCTGCTCGGCAAAAAGCCTGCTTCTGCCTCTCCCACTCCCCCTGCTTGTGTTCCTATTCTCGCTAACTCATTCTCTCTGTCAAATAAATAAAAATCTTAAAAAAAATAAAAAAGATTTTATTTGAGAGAGAGAGAGAAAGAGAGCAGGAGTAGGGGGGGATGGGCAGAGGGAGAAGCAGACTCCCCACTGAGTAGGGAGCCCAATGTGAGGCTCAATCTCAGGACCCTGGGATCATGACCTGAGTCAAAGGCAGATGCTTTACTGGTTGAGCCACCCAAGTGCCCCAGATTTTTTTTTTTTAAATAAGCTCTATAACTAACATGCGGCTTGAACTTACGACCTTGAGATAGAGCATCACATGTTCCACTGACTGAGCCAGTCAGGCGCCCCTATTTTAACCACTTTTAAATGCACAATTCAGTGGCATGTAGCACATTCGTGATGTTGGGCAAACTATCCCCATTATCCGTTTCCAGAACTTTGTTGTCTTCCCAAACAAAAACCCTGGACCCATCAAGCATTAACTCCCAATCTCCCTTCCCCAGCCCTGGTAACTGCTAGTCTACATTACTGTTTCAAATGGTACTTAGCTGGCATGGGTGGGTGTGAGCAGGGCTCTAACATCAGGGGCCTGGGTTCAAAATTGGACTTCTCTGGGGTTATGATTTATTTTTGTAAATTTAGTACCTTAATTGCAAAAAACAAAATTTTTTTTTTGCCATTTTAAGCAAAGGAGGCAAGCGTTCAGTGGATTTTGAAAGAACAACTGGGTAACTTCATAGGTAGGAAATGAAGAGTTGTCTGCTACTGAAGAACAGGAGGACGGTTCTGATAAGGTTACAAAGACATACGTTAGTTATGCAAAGAAATCATGAAGGGTGAGGGGGCCTCCTCACCCTGGGAAGGATTCCAAATGTAGGTCATGAATTTGGTGTTGAAAGGGAACAAGTTAAGCTGCAGACATTCACACACACATACAAACAAATACACCCAGGACCCCATTTGCTCTTTCCGTGTGTGTGTGTGTGTGTGTGTGTGTGTGTCTGTCTGTGCAGGAGGGCAGATGTGTGGCTTAAGAAACTGGTACTGATTGTGCAAAAACCAAGGGGAAGGAACTCTGAGTTGTCAGTGGAACAACTTAAAAGCAGTATTTAGTAAGGAGAGCAGAACCTGATGCATCCAAGCTCCTGAGAGGTGCCACTGAAATCGTGTGGTGACCTAGACCATCTCCAGAGCAACACCTCCAGGACCAGCTCAGTAACAGGGAGGCTGTATGTAAGAGTCTAGGGAAATGCTACTGGGTGTTTACCCCAAAGATACAAATGCAGGGATCCGAAGGGGTACGTGCACCCCAATGTTTATAGCAGCAATGTCCACAATAGCCAAACTATGGAAAGAGCCAAGATGCCCATCAACAGATGAGTGGATAAAGACGATGTGGTATATATATACAATGGAATATTATGCAGCCATCAAAAAACCGAAATCTTGCCATTTGCAATGACGTGGATGGAACTAGAGGGTATTATGCTGAGTTAAATAAGTCAATCAGAGAAAGACATGTATCATATGATCTCACTGATAGGAGGAATTCTTAATCTCAGGAAACAAACAGGGTTGCTGGAGTGGGGGGTGGGGTGGGAGGGATGGGGTGGCTGGGTGATGGACATTGGGGAGGGGATGTATTATGGTGAGCGCTGTGAATTGTGTAAGACTGTTGAATCACAGACCGGTACCTCTGAAACAAATAATACATTATATGTTGAAAAAAAAGAGAGCGAGAAGATAGTAGGAAGGGAAAAATGATGGCGGGGGGGGAAGTCAGAGGAGGAGATGAACCATGAGAGATGATGGACTCTGAGAAACAAACTGAGAGTTCTAGAGGGGAGGGGGGTGGGGGGATGGGTTAGCCCGGGGATGGGTATTAAAGAGGGCACGTTCTGCATGGAGCACTGGGTGTTATATGCAAACAATGAATCATGAAACACTACACCAAAAACTAATGATGTAATGTATGGTGATTAACATAACGTAGTAAAATAAAATTAAAAAAAAAGAGTCTAGGGAAATGATAGTGTTCCTGCCAAATGACCTGGCCCGGGCCATTGAAACCTGGCTAAACCTGTCGTCCACTAGAAGCAGCCTCAGAGAGGAGCCGATCTGGGGGTGACAGCTGGGGCCACTGCGTACCAGCCAGGTGATCTTGAGCTAATAACTGTACCTCTCGGAACCAGGATAACAATGCCCCCCGCATCGTGCCAATACGGGGCTTAAACGAGGTAATTTATGCCAACAGGTATGCTGCTACCTGGTGCAAAGAATATGGTCAGGAAATATCACTTCTCTTAATGACAGCAATAGCTGCCCTTTGTCTTTTATTCCCCATGTTGTGAGAATTTTTGTACATTTTCTTCTCTACAACCTGCAGAGGAAGCATTAGTATCCTGATTTATTACAGATGAGGAAACAATCTCGGAATCTGAGCGGCGGCCACAGTCGCGGTGGGCACGTGATGCCTAGAAGCACACCCACCTCCTTTTCGCTTTCCTCCCTCCCTCCCAATGCCAACCCTGGCCTCACACCCTGGGCCCTAAAAAACATAGTCTTCCCACAGGCAAGATACTGATTTCTTAGTAAGCGGCGGAGGGAGAATGTAGGTCCTGACTTCACCCGTTCTTCTCTGGACAGGCAAGGTTATTGACTTTTATGTCTTCAGACTTGGGCAGTTTGTTCCCACCAACACGGACAGTATCACCAAGTCAGCGCCGCCCCATCGGGGGAGGGAGCCCGGTGGTGGTGCTGAGCAGTTTCAATGAGGGCATCCATCACGGTGGTTCCCCTGATCAGTATCAAAACAAGGACAGGCTGGAAAGCTGGTCGGGGCAGAGACTAGATCACAGAGGGGCTGGGAGGCAAACAGCTTCTCTTGAGAGCATCTTCTCCTCTGGGAGCTTGCTCAGTGTGCTTCCCTGTTGTGTGTCCCTGGCATTCCTCCTAGCAGGGGTTGTGGAGAGGGTCTGCCATGATTTTCTGACACAGAGTCCACCTTCAGAGCCCTGGTCCTCGTCTCTAATATCTTGTCCCAACATCCCTGTCATACCCTCCTTGGCTGGCTTTTTTTTTTTTTTCTCCCTTAACCGGCTATGTCTGGAAGATTCCTCCCTTGTTCCTGTGGTCCTTCATTTTCACACAGCTTTGGGGAGTTCACCACCTTCAGCTGTCACCTCAGGTTTGGGGTACTGTAACTTGTAACTCAGGCTCCTCCTCTTTGGCCCTTCCCTGAGCTTAGCGGCCTTCAATTCTACAACCAGAATGTTCTGACTCTCCACCTCTTATTTAGTAACTTCGAATTCTCTATTTTTCAAGCTTAAGTCTTTCCAAGTTGGATCTGAAGCCCATCTTTATCCATTTTATGTTTTATCTCAAGAAAAAAATTTCCATTTAGAATAAAATTGAGCGCAACCTTAATCAACCGAGTGGCTAATGGGTATGACCTTCAGGGATGGCAGCCTACGTGTGCAGCGTTGTGTGGATGGGGGGTAGCATGGGAGGTAAAAAGTCACCCCAAAGAGATTCCAGGAGAGGCAGGAAGAGGATTTACTTGCTCATCTAACAAACCCAATACTGAAGTGATTAAATTATAATGTCAGGAGTTATTATTGGAAAGAGGGTATTTAGTAGGTAGCCGAGGAAATGTCAGGGGCTCTGTGTTTTTCCCTAATGAAGGATTCCGTTTTGCAACAGGACCACACTGGAAGTAATTCAACCTTTCTAAATGGATGTGACATTTCCTTCCCATTCACATTAGCAAGCGGGGGCTTGGTGATTTTGCCAGAGATGTTGTTTCCACAGCAAGAATGCTGTTTCTACGAAGGGCCCGCAGCGTCTAGACACAACCTCCAGCTCAGATCAGAGAAGCCGAGAGAGCCCCGCCTCACACAGGCAAGCCCAGGGTTACTGGGATCAAGTGGGAAGCAGCCGCACGCTGTTTTTTGCAGGGAATGTTGAGAAGAATGAAAGCCTTACTCTCGCAGAACTCAGTCGATGCATTCTCCGTTGCAGACATCTATCTGCGAACGCCCTCTGCTCAGGGTTGAGAACAGAGAATTGGCGCTCTCCGCCAGACAGCATGGTGTCTATGGGAGAGAGTGTCCGCAGGACTGGAAAGTGGTCAGGCTAAGTCACACTGGTTGTGTCCCCCCACACCCCCCAAGGGGTGACAGACCCAGCATGCCACTCATCTGAGCCACTGTGTGCCTCTTTATCACTCATTTTGTTTAGGGACTGAATTGTGACAGCCCTCCCGCTCCCCCAAATTCATACATTCAAGTCCTAACCTTCGTTACTTCAGAATGTGACTGCATTAGGAAATTGGCTCTTTAAAGAGGTAATTAGGATAAAATGGGGATGTATGGGTGGGTCCTCTTCCAGTATGACTGGTATCCTTAGAAGAAGAAGAGAATAAGACAGACACGCAGGTGCACTGAGGAAAGCCCATGTGGGAACACCTCCAGAGGGCCACCTGCAAGTGAACGGGAGAGGCCTCGGAAGAAACCAACACCATAGTCTTGACTTTAGCCTCCAGAACTGTGAGAAAGTGAGTTTCGATGTCCCTCGGCCTGTGGTACGCTGCTAGGGCAGCCCTAGGAAACGAATACAGTCCCCTTTCTGCCACCTTCATCCCGGACTCCGGAGCATGGGGATCAAGACACTCGTGTTTGTCACGCAAAAAGGAAAGTCGGGGGTGACCTACATCGCTCCTCGACATCTGCCGTGTTTCAAGCCCACGCCAGTCTTCCCGTCCTGTTCTGTGTCCCAAGGCTTATCCCCCACAGGGACTTTGGAGGACGGGGCGACAAGGCTCCTCCCCATCTAGTTGACTCCATCTGGTGCGTGTGCCCTGTGGGGTGCCCTGATAGGGGGCACACTTCTCTTCCAGCCTCCCCGGTTGCTGCCGGTCCCTCCTGGGGGCTCACCTTCCTCTAAATGCCGGCTCTGCTCTTGAATTTGTGCCACACCATTTCAGACTTGATGTGTCTCTCTCTGTTACCCAATTTATTATTATTTTTTTAAAGTACGTCTGTCTGCTTACATGGGTGCCTCAGATGCAGCAAGATAACATCAATTTGGCAGAGGGGAGAAAGGAAAACCGTGGCTGAGGTGATTTAAAAAAAGGGGGGTGGGGAGGAGCCAGAAATGAGACCCCTCCCCCATCAGAAAGCGGGCTAGTTTGGCTGCAGACTTGGCTCACTTTTCAAGAAACCAACCTGCAAATGGCAACTCTACAGTTCTACCATTCACACTGTGTGTAAGATGGAAACAAATGGATCGCTCAGGACCAGTCTAACTGTCCCTGCTCTTACCAAAAACAATACATTTCTCCTGCGAGGTCCTGAACTGCTTTATGTGGTGTGGTTGTCTTCCCCACCCTGACAGTGGCTGAGAGAGGTGGCTTCATGAACGACGGATGGTGTTGCACCGAAGCTGAACGGAGTAAAGGGTCTACGGATGCTGAGCGCTGGGATGCAGGTACAGAGCTTGGCCAGATTCCTGGAATTCAGGGATAGGCCTCAGAGGCCTTCCAGAAAGAGAGGGGTCCTTCGTGTTGCTTCTCTCAGTGGAGCTTTGTCAAACCCTGGGTAACCATGAGCAATGAATTCCCTTTTCGTGCCATATCGAAAACCTATTCTGGCTTGCCGCCTAAATTTTCATTGCTTGCCCTAAGGTTGACCAAAACCTGCAAAAAAAGCCAAACCCCACCAGGGACATACCTAGAGTTGAACTGAGTTGGGTTTTTGGCTTGTTTCATCGAGGGAGACCACACACCAGGGAGACTGTGCCGAGTCTCATTAAGAAGATACTAGAAGGTTTACATTATAGGATTTGAGCTTCTGTGAGGTGATTTCGGGGGAGAGTTCAAGGAAGCAGGAGTTTGCTCTGTATTGGGTGCTATCAGGAGTTTGGGGCAGTTCTGTGATTGGGTGTCTGAATTTTTATCTGGAATGTAGGGGAACTGAAGCAGAGCTGAAGCCGGGACTGGTGAGAAGAGCCAGTCCCCCGTACAAGCTGAGAGGGAGAGATAATTGGTGATTGTGGTGGTGTTCACACCTTGTTTTTGCCGGCGCCCGGACCTGCTTATGGACTGGGTTTATTTTTGTCTCGCTTTATCACAGTAATAGAATGACTTTGTCTGACATTGCCTCCTGGCACCAATCAACTCTGCCACTTCCCAGCCAGCTCCCGGCTGTGGGACTGCTTTTTCCTTTCTCACACTGGATAGACTGAGGAGCCTGATCAGGATGGGTGCCCGCTGGAAGAGGGGGAGGAGGGAATGCCTTCAAAGACGGATAGGAGTTTTCCCTAAAACTTAGGTCTGAATCTGCTCAAATCTTAGGCAAATAAGGGAACCAAGGCCTCTTTTATTCCGTATACCAATAAATAATAATAATTCATAATATTTAATAATAAATAATTGTAATACCCCCATAGTTTTAGGGCCAACCCCTACCCCAGGCCAGTATCAATCTTAAAGATTAATATTGGCATATTGATCCTGGAATCCTGAATCATCTGGTCCGGCTGCAAGGCATGTGCTGTTTGTGAAATTTGCTTCAGCATCTATAGACTACAAGCAGGATTTTTTTTCATGTTATTTATTAAAAATATAACTCCTTTTAAAAAATGAACTTCACATAACTGTTACTTAAGAAACTATTGATACATGATAAAAGCTTATGAAACAGAGAAAGTAAAGATCCCATAATCCTATTAATTATTCAGACCCACCTACCATTCTTTAATTCCTTCTATCTTGTCCTGTGCATTTAAAAACAGCTTTTAAAAAAATTATTTAAATTCAATTTAACTTGTACTGTATTATTAGTTTCAGAGGTAGAATTCAGTGATTCATCAGTTCTGTATAACACCCAGTGCTCATTGTATCATGTGCCCTCCTTAACGCCCCTCACCCAGTTACCCCATCCTCCACCCACCTCCCCTCCAGCAACCCTCAGTTTGTTTTCTAGAGTTAAGAGTCTTTTACAGTTTGCCTCCCCCTCTGTTTTCGTCTTATTTTTCCTTCCCTTCCCCTATGTTCATTTGTTTTGTTTCTTAAATTTCACATACGAGTGAGATCATATGGTACTTATCTTTCTCTGACTTATTTCACTTAGCGTAATACCCTCCAGTCCCATCCATGTTGATGCAAAAGTTGGAAATACATCCTTTCTGATGGCTGAGTAATATTCCATTGTATATATGGACCACATCTTCTTTATCCATTTGTCTGTTGTTGGACATCTGGGCTCTTTTCATAGTTTGCCTCTTGTGGACATTGCTGCTATAAACATTGGGATGCATGTGCCCCTTTGAATCACTATGTTTGTATCCTTTGGATAAATACCCAGTAGTGTACTTGCTGGGCCGTAGGGTAGCTCTATTTTTAACTTTTTGAGGAAACTCTATACTGTTTTCCAGAGTGAATGCACCAGTTTTCATTCCCACCAATAGTTAAAAACAGATTTTAATCATACTACCCACAGAATTTCATAATCCTCTGGTTTATAACGTGCAGATTTACCTTTTATTTGTGCTTTTCCATGTAACTATAGAATTCTTCTTAGCTTTTTCATTTTTTTAAATTCAGGGATAATTAACATAATATTGTTAGTTTCAGGTGTACAACGTAATGATTTATCTTTGTATAGATTGTGAAATGATCCTAGTAAGTCTAGCTACGACCCGTCACCACATGTAGTTAACAAATTTTTTATTCTGATGAAAACTTTTAAGATCTCTTAGCAACTTTCAAATATAATAGAGTATTATTCACTATTATCACCATGCTGTATATTACATCCCCAAGACTTAGTTTATAATTGGAAGCTTGTGACCCCCTTCACCCACTTTAATGATTGTTGTTAATGGCTGTTTAAAATTTCACGTAAAATTATCACTTTCTTAGTTCTACCTCTTTTTCTTTGCTTTTTCTGTTTTAAGTAGTACTAGGATGATGATTTTTCAAGCATATAGATTTTCTTTTAGGGACACCTGGGTGGCTCAGTCGGTTAAACCTTTGCCTTCCGCTCAGGTCATGATCCCAGGGTCCAGGGATGGAGCCCTGCATTGGGCTCCCTGCTCAGCGGGGAGCCTGCTTCTCCCTCTCCCTCTGCTGCTCCCCCCTGCTCATGTGCTCTCTTGTTCTGCTCTCTCTTTCCCTCTCTCTTAAATAAATAAATAAATAAATAAATAAATAAATAAATAAATAAATAAATAAATAAAATCTTTCTTAAAAAAAGCAGATAGATTTTCTTTTAAGAGAACTGTTTTTTCTAAGCGGACTCTTTTAAGATTTTCTCTTTACCCTTGGAGTTTGGGAATTTTGCCAGAATATGGATAAATGCCTCTCTTCCTCCAATAATTTTGTCTAAAATTCATTAGACCCTCTTGATCTGAAACTTAATTTTTTTTTTCAGGAAAGTTTTTACTTTTGTTTCTTGTTCATCTCTTCCCTTTTTCCTTCTTTTTGTTCTTGAACTCTACTATCCCCATGGGAGTTTCCTGGGTCTGTTGCCCAAGAGTTTTATCTTCTTCCTCATGATTACTAGATCTTTCTGTTTTTGCCTCTGGTTCTACTTACTTCATCCTTTTGATGTGCCTGGCCTCTGAATGTGAGTATCCACAGTGATGCTCTCCTTAAATTCATCTACTGATACTGTAAAAAAATGAAAGCATGTGTTCTAGGAAGTCTTTCATTACGTGCTGAACATGAATCTCTTTAAGTGCTCTTGTTAACATTATCATTACTATTTGAAGTTTTTTAAAAGGTTGCCCTCTGTCTCCTCCTATCAGCTTTATTCCATCAGGGCCTTTTTTATTCTTTGTCTCTCTGGCTGCTGCGCCCAGCGAAAAAGATCGCTGGGTGTTTTGTCTTTGTGGCTTATTGGGGTTCAGCTGTTGGGATGGGGAGGTGGGAGCCAAGGGTGGTGTGGTGGTTTCACCCTGAAAGCTGGCAAAGCTGCAACAAGAAGCCATCAACCCCCTATCAAGGCATGTGGGGGAGGAGAGGCTCTCCACTGGCTGTCGCAGTGTCAGGGATAGGAAACCCTTGTTCCACCCATTCAGCACCTTCTCAGGTCCTTGTAGCCTTCAGAGACCACCAGTGTCTGGAACTCTCAGGTTGGCCAATGTCAACTGTCCCCACGAGGGTCCAGGGATCCCTGTGGGTCAAGCTCTTCCCAAACGCTGACTGTTCCAGATCCTTGCCCTAGGATTACCTTCTGCTGCCCCCTGCCCCCCCTCTGATCCCCCCTGGCCCAGAGGTTTAAAGCTAGTGTCAGTTTACTTATCCGTCGCCTGAACGGATGCAAAGCTCCAGAGATGGGAGGTAAAGCCAGGTGTGCAGTTGTCTATGTAGGAAAGGCAGTATGCATTAATGCACTGTCTTTCCAAAAATCTTCTGATGCTATGTCTTCCACAATTATTTTTGATATTTCAACTCAGTTATTCTTTCCTATAATATGGAATCACTTAGTCAAGTTTAAAAAAATTCTGTGAGTCTTTGTTTGCAGGGAATGAATCAGCATCTTTTAGATACGGAGTCATGGAGGCTAGGGTTCTATATTCATTCAAGGGTTTTTTAAGTTTGCTTATTTTGTGTGTATAAAGTCACATACTTTTCTCATTAAGGTTGTTTTCAGATACTTCATTATGATCATGAATTGTATTAATTTATTTTCTTATTATATTTTCTTTTGAATTATGCTAACATTAACTTTCAAGATGCTCTTTCAGAATAATGGCTCCTAACACTGGATGTCATCTAAAATCATTTGAGGAGCCCCATCCCCAGCAATTCATAGTCAAGTTCAAGCCATTCTTCTGGAATATTCCTTAAAAAAATAAAATCTCATCTGAAAAACAATATAGGACATGTAACAATTATCACCATCTCTTCTATCAACACTCTGCTCTTGGGGACCTCCCTGGGGTTTCTTCTGAATCTCCAGGCCCACTTATGGGTCAGAGCTGCCCAGATTGTTCATTTCTGAGTTCTCAAAAGCCTTCCTTTCCTCCATCAGAGGAGATGGAGTTACCTCTGTGTCTGCGTAGCCTGGTCCAGCCAATCACTGGGAAAATATTAATTTACTTTTTCAATGTAGCTACAGAGAAGGTGATCATGAAGTACTGTGATATTGCATGAAAAAATAGAACAGCTTTCTATATTCTCCATGAGAAAAAATAAGGAAATATATTTCCTCCTTTTTTCCCCTCATAGCAAAGTTGATTATTTTAAACATAATGATAAAATAGTACAAGACCCATCCAGCACTTGTCCAGTAATAAAACTATACATATCCAGTTCCCTAGTCTCCCTGACACTTGCAAGGACCATCTTGGGGAGTCCTCATGCCAGTGACAGAATGCCTCATCAAAGACATGTTTACCGAGAGCAAACAATTTCAAAAACTTATTTAATTATTAAATAACTTAGGAAAATTATTAATAAAAAGATCATGTATTTACCTGAAGTAGGTAATGCTTGCTCATTATATAAAATTTAAAAATGTACAAGATTGTGGAAAGTAAAACCATTTCTTCCTGCCCTTGCTTTATATTCCAATACTTTTCCCAAGAGGAAACTACAGTTATTCTTCCAAGCCAAATAGTGAATATTGTACTCTTTGTGGGCAATGATTTTCTACTACTACTATTCAGCCCTATTGCTGTAGTCCAAAAAGAGCCATAGACCATACAGAGGGTATGTCTGTGTTCCAAAAAAACTTATTTATGAACACTGAAATTTGAATTTCATGTTATTTTCATGAAATTATATTCTCTTTTTTTTTTTTTACCACTAAAAAGTATAAAAACCATTCATAGCATACCAAACCAGATGGTTGGCTGGATTTGGCCTTTGGGCCATAGTTCAATCACCCCTGTTCTAGAGACATTCCATGCATATTCAATTACATATTCCTTCTGTTTCTTTGAATATTTATTTACAAACAGGCTCCATGCTGTATGTAATTTCCCGCACTGAGCTTTTTCTCTTAGTTTCCTGGTGGCCATTCCATATCAGTTCACGGAGTTACTTCCATTTTATCAGTCACATGATGCTCAGGCCCATGCTGTGATGTATTGAGGAGCATTAAGATTCTTTCTGATCGGGGCGCCTGGGTGGCTCAGTTGGTTTAGCAACTGCCTTCGGCTCAGGTCATGATCCTGGAGTCCCGGGATCGGGTCCCACATTGGGCTCCCTGCTCGGCGAGGAGTCTGCTTCTCCCTCTGATCCTTCCCCTCTCATGCTCTCTGTCTCCCATGCTCTCTCTCAGATAAATAAATAAAATCTTAAAAAAAAAAAAGATTTTTTCTGATCTTTGCCTTCTACAAGTAAAGCTGCAGTGAATATCCTTGCACATTTGTGCACCTGTGGGATTCTGTCTGAATACATACACAAAGGAGGAATCAGAACGAACAATTCACCATAAATTTCTGAGTACAATTTCCACACAGAGATTTGGTGACTTTTGTTACAGTTCATTACAGGTCATGTCCGGGCTACACCAAAGCCCTGGGTGGTTCTGAATCTTTCAGGAGACACTTTTTAATATGGGTCCCAGAAAATGTGGCCTAAATTTGTAGGTACAAGTATGTCTTCACTACCACTGTGCAGAGTAGAGGAGGAAGTACTATATAGCGGACCCATCCCTCAGAGCACTTGGAAGACCCCAAATAACCCCTTAGGGGTCCAGATTAGAGGCTCCCTTACCACCCATAGGGGTTGACTAGTACTGCACAGAGCTGAACAGGATAGAATGATGGGGTTTGGGGTAGGTATGAGAGGAAGAAATTTGAATTTTGAAGATGTACAGAGAGATTACCTCCAGAAAAGATGATGAACTAATTTTATACATTTTATTTTAATGGCAGATATCATCTAAATGAATCTTGTAGGAATCATTTCATAGAGTAAATTGTTTCCCCTAAAGTGATTTGTTTTATGATAAATCATATTTTGGATTAGCATATGGCAAGTTATATTTACACATATAAAATGCTTTTGCACCCAAGATAATTGGTACCTTAAAAAAAACAAGTAGCATATAATACAAAATCAGGTGCATCCTTGGTCCAGCAAATGACTTAGTCACTCTGAGCTTCTGTTTCTTCACCTCTAAAATAAGAGGGTTGAGATATTTGCTTTCTGTGGTTCCTTCCAGCTTCATGATTATGCAAAATGTGGACATCCAAGAAATTCCCAGTAGACCAGTTGGTCCAGGAAGGCAGGGACTATGTGTATTTTTTTTCTTGCTATGGTGTCCTCCTGCTACATAGAATAACATATGGCATATAGTGGGCACCCAGAAACGTTTGTTAAATGAATGCAAAATGAATATATCAAATGCCCATATTGCAGAAACTTGTTTTTTTTTTTTTAAAGATTTTATTTATCTATTTGAGAGAGAGAATGAGAGAGAGAGCATGAGAGGGGTGAGGGTCAGAGGGAGAAGCAGACTCCCTGATGAGCAGGGAGCCCGATGCGGGACTCGATCCAGGGACTCCAGGATTATGACCTGAGCCGAAGGCAGTCGCTTAACCAACTGAGCCACCCAGGCGCCCGAAACTTGTGTTTTTGCATTTGTTGGTGATTCTTGTTGTCTTCCTCAACTGCCATTCCTCTTTCCTCCTCTGTGATAGAAATCTGATGTTGTTCAAACGCCTACCCTCCTCCACATGGCCAAGTTTCAGGGGGCTGGTTTCAGACCCGGTGCTATAAGGTGGCACTGACCAATCAATGATTTCATTGATTTTGCCTGCGATTGGTTTAAGCTTTGTCCTGTGATGTAATTCCAGCCAATGGTAAGTCAGAAGAAAATTACTGCTGGGCTCTAAGAAAGTTTCCTCGTCGATAAGAAGAGACTCCTTGAATAAGATGTTCTCCCTGTTGTTGCCATGTCTATTGACTCCTGGAACTATAGTGGCCATCTTACAACCAGGGGAGAGCCAAGACCTTCAGTAGATTCCTGAAATCATGATTGTACTGAACCCTATGTATACTCTGTTTTTTCCTATACATACGCTTTTATGATAAAATTTAATTTATAAATCAGGCACAGTAAGAAATTAATAACAAAATAGAACATATGCTGTAATAAAAGTTATCTGAATGTGGTCAAACCAAACAAACAAAAACAACAACAACAACAAAAAAAAACCAACCAGGCGGAGAGCTAGTTGTTCACAAGCTGAGAAGTCCAGAGTGAGAGAGGCGAAATAGGTGAACTATTTGAGTCCATGATGACAGTGTTAAATCCTTGAGGAAACCAACTGTGGAGCATCCCTCCACAATTTTTTACTAAGTGAAGTGATAGAGTCTTTGTAATTTAGACAGTCAAGTTTTATTTTTTTATTACTTGAAGCCAAAATCATTCAAATAATGTCACTTTTAGAGTTATTATGCAGATGACTTTGGTACAAATTAGTCTTCATTGCTTGTAACTTAGAGCTTAATAGGTAGAAAATAAAGATGCATTTTTCTTGTCGTTTCATATGCTATGGAAAATTGTAGGAAGCAAAAACTGTTAAAATAGAGAAAAGTCTAGTACTGATAAAATATATGCCCATTGCAAATTTTATAAACCTTGTAGATATATTACAGAATTGAGCAGTTTTAAAAATTGTCAGTATAGATGTAGTAGAATATTTCCAATTTAAAATGGTTTAACATTTGCAATTGGTTACACAGATTTTTTTTTGGCTTTGATTTTTTTTAAGGCTGTAGGCAAAAGCAATCTGTTCCATATTTTATGTGAAATTCATGGCAAGAACAAGATGCTAGCATTAATAACCCAATTGATGAAACACAGGCAAAGCTCCCACAGCTGTGTCAGTACCTTTAAAATAGAGAAATGTCAATTCAGTGTCTACCTGGGGTCCCACCCCAGCAGGAAATTGGGTGCTGAGGCAAGCTTGCTAGAAGTTCAAGCCTCTACATGATTAGCTATGGTATTATGGGAGCAAATCATAGGATTAGCTGAGGATAAACTATTATTAGACCTGTCAATATTCGTTAATTGCTGGATAATACATACATCTCCTCTCCCCCTCAACACCATGTCTCTGTCTTGGGAGCACTCCCCCCTCCCACACACATCTACTTTGAACCCCAGCAATGGCAGTCGATTGTGCACTCCTCTTAAAGACCTTGCCAATTTAACTTTTGGTTAAAATGCATTTTTCTAGGATTCTGGTGATAGGTGTCCAAAACCCTGCTTTTATGGTCTTATTCCAGAGATCTCTTTGCTTATAAAAGGCATCATACAGCTCTAAGCATAGAATTTCAAAGCCACACAAACGACATCGTTCCAGGAAAATAGCAACTGGATGATTGTGCTAGAAGAAAAGGCCCTTGAAACCTTGATTGACAGGTTCTACCAGTTGCAGCAAAGGAGCCTTTCCATTAAGTTACATGATCATGAGATTCTTAGTCATGGGCTGTTACAACTTTCATGACCTTGTAACCACTATTATTTCCTTTATAACCACTATTACTTTCTTTATTTTGCTTTCTGCACCCCCACCATGTCTCCTGCACCCATTCATTAGCCCTCTCTCTTTCTTGTAGGTTTGCTGGGGTGGAAATTTTACTTTCCAAGAGCACAAAAGTCATCTTACAGCTTTCCATAGATTAAAGGTGTGAGGAGTTACCTGTGGGGCTGGGTGGAAGAGAGTAATGGAGGTAGTGATAGGAGAGGAAACTAGAGAATTTGTCCAGAACCCCACAGTGAAGGGCCTTGTGTGCTAACATGTAAAGTTTGGACTTACCCAGGTCACTTGGTCACATACCCTATGAGTGGTAAGTAGGTCTGGGGGGAGCTCAAATTACCTAAATCTAGGGCTAGGATGTTCTCCATTGTAGCTCACTATCTCCTTCAGTATGGGACCTTAACATGGTGACCTTAACCTCAGTGCCTGCAGAGGTCACCCATAATGCAGTAGTCTGGATTCAAGAATGTGAAGGTATAGCTTAAGTCCCTCCTTGGGGTGGGGAGGCACAGGCAGGTCTCCTGAAGATGTTGGCTGAAAGGTCAGTGGCAGGCATGGGCAGAGTTAGTTAGCCTACAGCTTCTAAAGCAGAGGGATTCTGAGATCAGTTGCTAGAAAAGACCAATAGAAAGTGTGAAGCCCATCCAAAAGTGAGGGCTCGGAATGGAGGATGATGTCCATGGGTCAGGCAATAGGTAAACACAGGTTACAGAGTAGGAAAACAGGAGTTAAGATGGCAAAGAGAGAGATGAGGGTTCAGATCCTCTTCATAACCAGCGCTGGGAGGCTCAAAGCCCTTTGTTACTTCTTAGGGTTTTAATAACTTCTGGCTGCAGAGAGGGTGCATGAGCTAGTCACCCTTGTTAAATGCACAGAGGTGGCACAAAGAGCAAGTTGTAAATGAGCCCATCCGTGGTAACTGAGATCACCTTTGCAGTATACCATTTTCATACCCCATGGAGGGTGCTTTCTGCTTCCTTCCCTTGCTATTTTAGCATGTGTTGTTTTTTTTTTTTTTAGTATGTCCTAAGGCCCTCTAAAGAGAGGGTGCCATTGAACATTTACCTTCTAAACATTCACTGGAGGATAACCCAGGCTTTAAAATTAATTTAAATATTCATTAGTTGAAACTCCCCTGCCTGAGAACATTTTACCACTGTGGTATCCTAAAGAATGTCATTGTTCCAGAAGAATCAGGCTAGAGAGAATTCACATTTAGGGACAAGATAGATGGCAGAAGGAAGAAGGTAAAAGGACCTAAGAAAACCCCACTCCAACTGCTTCCTGGACTTGAAGGCAAATCCAATGCATGCTTTCAAGCAGGTTTTACAGGTAAACCTGTTTCCGTTTGCTTTACTGGGGTTAATTTCCAGTCAAGTTGTTTGGGTAGAAGAACATAATGCTCCAATTTTGGCAATCTTGGCTTGCTTTTGGCAGAGGGATTAATGTTAGTATGTGTCACCGAAAGTAACCTGTTCTTTATTCCTCTGGCTCCTCTTGCCCAAACTAGAGAAGCTCTTCAAGGTCATTTCTCAGTACATCATCTTCATTTCAACTTGGAAATGTTAATATACACTGAATTCTAGCTGGTTCTCTGAAATGATCAAGGAACCCCTGCGCTGCATTGCCCACAGACCAAACAGGGCTGCACTCATCCAAGACTTGCTTTTGGCTTGATGCCAGTTCCTGAACCCTAAACCCATGTCCTTTGGGGAAAATCTAATGCTCCAGTTGGCAATGGCACTGATTCTTTTCAAGTTAGTTGAGAGCCAAGAAAAGACACAGTTCTTTATAAAGTAGTTTGTAGATTCAGCAGCGTACTACATATGGGGGCACCAGAATTTTTTTAAAAATCTAAAATAAATGTACAAGGCTATGCCTTTATATGGAGCAGAGTTGTGAAAGTCATCTTTTCAAATTTGTTGGAGACTGGAAACTTCTTTTAGAATCTTGAGGGACTTTGAGTCCTGCATTAAATACTGCCTGTCATCTACTAAGTGATCCAGTAAAACCACAGGGGAGCTATAAACTTTCGAATGCAGGCATGCTTGGCTGGCTCAGTTTGAAGGGCATGTGACTCTTGACCTCGGGGTTGTGAGTTCAAGCCCCTCTTTGGGTGTAGAGATTACATACATACATACATACATACATACATACATAAACTTTAAACTTTCACATGTCATGATGATTAGATATAGATAAACTCACAGCTTGCTCTTGGAAATGGGACTTGACAGAACAAAATCTAGAATGAAGACTCTTGTTTCATCCTCTTTTCTTTCCTTCTCCTGCTTTTCTGTTTTTTTCAGTTCCTTAGGATGGAGAAAGGGGGGCAGTGTTAGTCAAATCATTTTCCTCCTTCTGAAAAGGTCTGAAACTTTTCAGAAGGGCCATGTCTTCTGTCAGTTCACTCATAGTTGAGAATTGTATTCTTGAATGACTAACACTCCCTATTTTCTCCTGTTCCTATAAAATCCATTCCTGTGATTTGGAAATGTTCTGAAAAACTTGGGTCAGAAAACCAACAGGTAGAACGGAAGCTTCATGATGGCAGAGATCTTTGTTTTGTTAATTGAAGTATCCCAAGCCCTTAGAACAGTGTCAAGCACAGAATAAGTGTTCAAAATATTTGTTGAATAGTAAAAGAATGAAAAAGGATGCAAGTATGTTGGTCATTAATTCAGCAGGTCCAGAGCGTACAAGGAGCTATCAGAAAAGTAGATGTTCCTCTATCCTTTCCTCATGGACTAAAGAGGTTTGAAGCATGGAGTGGGAGTGGAGAATGGGTTGAGAAAAGGTTCAAGAAAACTTGGAACTTTTAGAGAACAAGGTCGGTTAAAGTTTTAAAAAATGAACAGTGTAAACCCTAAGGAATTGAAAGCATAGACTTGAGCAGAAACTTGTATATCAGTGTTCATAGTAGCATTTTTACAAGAGCCAAAAGATGGAAGCAACTCCAGTGTCTATCAACAGGCGATGGTTAAACAAAACATGTCCTAGGCATACAGTGAAACATTATTCAGCCTTTAAAAAGAATGTATTTCTCCCGGTGATGTGTATTAAGGAGGGCACGTACTGCATGGAGCACTGGGTGTTATACGCAAACAATGAATCATGGAACACTACATCAAAAACTAATGATGTAATGTATGGTGACTAACATAACATAATAAAATTAAATTAAAAATAAATAAAACAGGAAAAAAATTTTAAAAAATAAAAAGAATGTAGTTCTGATATATTCCAAAACATGTATGAATTTTGAAAGCATTATGCTAAGTGAAATAAGTTATAAAGTTATAAACAAAGGAACATACTGTATGATTTCATTTACATGAGGTAGTGACAAATTCATAGAGACAGAGGTAGTGACAAATTCATAGAGACAGAGAGCAAAACTAGAGGTTACCAGGGGCTGGGGAAGGGGAAATGGGGTGTTGTTGGTTAATGAGTACAGAGTTTCTATTTGGCATGATGAAAAAGTTCTGGAAATTGGTAATGGTGGTGGTTGTATAACAGTGTGAATGTGCTTAATGCTGCTAAATTGTATAGTTAAAGATAGTTAACATAGCAAACTTTATGTTATGTATATTTTGCTTTGAATCAAAAAATAATTCACAAAAACTGATATTTTGATATGCCCACAAAGCAAAGGCGACTTCATCTTTTTTTCTCTTTGTTTCTCTCTGTGCTAGAGAGGACTGTGACATCAGACAGATCAATTCAGATCCAGACCCCACCACTTACTGAAGGGGGGCTTTGGTCAAACTAGGTGACCTCTCAGGGTTCTAGCTTTCTCATTGATAAAATGGAGATGATAGAAATACTGAATTATTGTGATGTGAGAATAAACATCATGTATGTAAAATGCTTTCACATAGTACCTGACCACAAAGGAGACCGACAACAAATGGTCAATTCATTCCTTTCCGACTGTCTTCCCTGTTTCCATATCCTCACCAGCCTGCCCAGCATCCTTCTCCATCTCTTGGATTTTCTTCTTCCGTTTTGCAAAATTAGGTTCCCTGAGCTGGATCTCGATCTCTACCAGGTGGTGTTCTCCCTGGCTGGGCTTAGGGAAGTGTTCCCAGAGAGAAAGTAGTGCTGAATCCAGGTGTGTGTTTTGAAAAGTTTGTGCAGCCATGTCAGCTAGAGCTTATGTTCTTCTCGTTGCGCTTCCGGTGTTGCCAGCTCAGCCTACACAGTTCACAGTACATCGTGGAATCCACAGTCCAACCTGTTTCTTGCAATAGCATCTTACTTTCCTTACACCAAAGCATGAAGGACCTTTCTCGACCTATGGACACCAGTGAAGTACTTGCTTTCACACTTTTATCGTTATTTTTATTAAAATATTTGAAAAGTCATAGAGTTCTACAATGATTATAATGAAAAACTTGAGTCTCCCAGCTCATCCCTGATCCTGGCCACCCGAAGACAGGTGCTATTAATTGCTACCGCCCTCACTACTCCTCTTTCACTCCACTTTCTACATGGGAAGATTTGATTGCTATACCTTGTTTTTTCTTGAGTCAGATATTACCAACTGCCCTCTTAGAATAAAAGATGAGATGAACCATGAGAGACTATGGACTCTGAGAAACAAACTAAGGGTTCTAGAGGGGAGGGAGTGGGGGGATGGGTTAGCCCAGTGATGGGTATTAAAGAGGGCACATATTGAATGGAGCACTGGGTGTTATACGCAAACAATGAATCATGGAACACTACATCAAAAACTAATGATGTAATGTGTGGTGATTAACATAACATAATAAAATAAAAATAAATAAATAATAAATAAATAAAAAAAGAATAAAAGATAAAAATTTTCCTCACTTAACAATCTTGTACTACTAGTTTGCTCCACATTCTCCCTCCCTACATGCTTCCATTATGCACTTTGGGATTATATTAATAGTTGGTGTTTATATTTTTAGAGTGATGTAAATCTTATTCCCAACTGCAGTATTTTTGTTTTCTTGTAAAATGTGTAGTATTTGTATTATTTTTCTTGTACAAGTACTTTTTATTTCCTTGGAAATAATAATCACTGAAGATTTTTTGTTTTGTTTCGGTTTTGGTTTTTGGTAAATCTTTTTAAGTTCTCGCATGTCTGAAAATGGGTTTACTCCACCTTCACATTTGATTAGTAATTTGAGTATAGAATTCTAGGTTACACTAATCTTTCTCCAGGAATATTGAAGCCATTACTACAAGAAGTCTGATGATATCTGATGTCTGATATTTTATTTATGATATTTTTTTTCCTGAAAGTATTGATGATCTTCACTTTGTCAACTTTCTGAAGTGTGGTGGTGGAGGTGGTGGTGGTGGTGTGTGCGTGTTTACTATGTTGGAACTTCACTGGGCCCTTTCAAGTCTGGAAGCATGTCTTTCTCTTTGTGTAAATACTCCTATTTATTTGATAATATTCTTTACTTCATTTTCTCTGAACTCTCTTTCTGGAACTCTTTTTGAATGCTGGTTCTGCTAGGCTGATCTCCTAGTTGCATGTATTTTGTCTTCTATTTTGTCCTTCTTTGTTTTTTTGTTCCATATTTTGGAAATTTTTTTTCAACTTTGTTTTTGAGGACTTCTGTGGACCTATGTCTTTCCACTTATTTGTATCATCTTCAATTTCTTTCATTCATGTATTGTAATTATCAATATATATGTCTTTTACCTCCTTTGTTAAATTTATTCCTAGGTATTTTATTCTTTTTGGTGTAATTGTAAATGAGATTGCTTTCTTAATTTGTCTTTCTGATAGTTCTTTATTAGTGTGGTGAAATGTAAGAGATTTTTGTGTATTGATTTTTCATCCTGCAACTTTTATATCCTGAATTTGTATCCTATCTTTGTATCCTGAATCTGTTTATTACTTCTAACAGTTTTTTGATGGGGTCTTTAGGGTTTTCTATATATGATATAATCATGTCATCTGCAAATAGTGACCATTTTACATTTTATTTCTTTTTTCTATTTGGATGTCTTATATTTCTTTTCTTTTATTTTTTTATTATGCTAATCACCATACAGTACATCATTAATTTTTGATGTAGTGTTCCATGGTTCATTGTGCATAACACCCAGTGCTCCATGCAGAATGTGCCCTCTTTAATACCCATCACCAGGCTAACCCATCCTCCCACCCCCCTCCCCTCTAGAACCCTCAGTTTGTTTTTCAGAGTCCATCGTCTCTCATGGTTCGTCTACCCCTCCGACTTCCCCCCCTTCATTCTTCCCCTCCTGCTACCTTCTTCTTCTTCTTCTTTTTTTTTAACATAATGTATTATTTGTTTCAGAGGTACAGGTCTGTGATTCAACAGTCTTGCACAATTCATAGCACTCACCATAGCACATACCCTCCCCAATGTCTATCACCCAGCCACCCCATCCCTCCCACTCCCCACCACTCCCGCAACTTTCAGTTTGTTTCCTGAGATTAAGAATTCCTTATATCAGTGAGATCATATGATACATGTGTTTCTCTGATTGACTTATTTTGCTCAGCATAATACCCTCCAGTTCCATCCATGTCATTGCAAATGGCCAGATTTCATTCCTTTTGATGGCTGCATAATATTCATTGTGTATATATACCACATCTTCATCCATTCATCTGTCGATGGACATCTTGGCTCTTTCCACAGTTTGGCTATTATGGACATTGCTGCTATAAACATTGGGGTGCACGTACCCCTTCAGATCCCTACATTTGTATCTTTGGGGTAAATACTCAGTAGTGCAATTGCTGGGTTGTATGGTAGCTCTATTTGCAACTTTTTGAGGAACCTCCATACTGTTTTCCAGAGTAGCTGCACCAGCTTGCATTCCCACCAATAGGGTAGGAGGGTGCCCCTTTCTCCACAACCTCTCCAACATTTGTTGTTTCTTTCCCTGTCCATTTTGGCCATTCTAACTGGTGTAAGGTGGTATCTCATTGAGGTTTTGATTTGGATTTCCCTGATGCCAAGTGATGTTGAGCACTTTTTCATGTGTCTATTGGCCGTTTGGATGTCTTCTTTGGAAAAATGTCTGTTCATATCTTCTGCCCATTTCTTGATTGGGTCATTTGTTCTTTGGGTGTTGAGTTTAAGAAGTTCTTTGTAGATTTTGAATACTAGCCCTTTATCTGATATGTCATTTGCAAATGTCTTCTCCCATTCTGTCGGTTGTCTTTTGGTTTTGTTGACTGTTTCCTTTGCTTTGCAAAAGCTTTTTATCTTGATGAAGTCCCAATAGTTCATTTTTGCCCTTGCTTCCCTTGCCTTTAGCGATGTTTCTAGGAAGAAGTTGCTGCGGCTGAGGTCGAAGAGGTTGGTGCCTGTGTTCTCCTTTAGGATTTTGATGGATTCCTGTCTCACATTTACGTCTTTCAACCATTTGGAGTCTATTTTTGTGTGTGGTGTAAGGAAATGGTCCAGTTTCATTCTTCTGCATGTGGCTATCCAATTTTCCCAACACCATTTGTTGAAGAGACTGTCTTTGTTCCATTGGACATTCTTTCCTGCTTTGTCAAAGATGAGTTGACCATAGAGTTGAGGGTCCATTTCTGGGCTCTCTATTCTGTTCCATGGATCTATGTGTCTGTTTTTGTGCCAGGACCATACTGTCTTGATGATTACAGCTTGGTAATAGAGCTTGAGGTCTGGAATTGTGATGCCACCAGCTTTGCTTTTCTTTTTCAACATTCCTCTGGCTATTCGGGGTCTTTTCTGTTCCATACAAATTTTAGGATGATTTGTTCCATTTCTTTGAAAAAAGTGGATAGTATTTTGATAGGGATTGCATTAAATGTGTAGATTGCTCTAGGTAGCATTGACATCTTCACAGTATTTGTTCTTCCAATCCATGAGCATGGAACGTTTTTCCATTTCTTTGTGTCTTCCTCAATTTCTTTCATGAGTATTTTATAGTTTTCTGAGTACAGATTCTTTGCCTCTCTGGTTAAATTTATTCCTAGGTATCTTATGGTTTTAGGTGCAATTGTAAATGGGATCGACTCCTTAATTTCTCTTTCTTCTGTCTTGTTGTTGGTGTATAGGAATGCCACTGATTTCTGTGCATTGATTTTGCTATATGTTTTTATCATATTCAAGAACTGGCCTTGTAATCCTGGTTTTCAAAAAATCTTTTTTTTTTTTTAATTTTTTAAATTTTTAAATTTTTTTTAAGATTTTATTTATTTATTTGAGAGAGAGAGAGAGCATGAGAGGGGAGAGGGTCAGAGGGAGAAGCAGACTCCCCACTGAGTGGGGAGCCCGATGTGGGACTCGATCCTGGGACTCCAGGATCATGACCTGAGCTGAAGGCAGTCGCTTAACCAACTGAGCCACCCAGGCGCCCCAAAAAATCTTTATTTAAAAAATGCTTGATGAATTTTACAAAATGCCTTCTGGATGTTTTTTTTTTTTTTTAATTATAAGACTTGTCTCATTTGATCCATTGATATGCCACATTAGATTATTTAATATTAAGTTATCCTAACATGGCATGAAAATTATGACTTGGTCATGGTGAGCTATGTCCTTTATATCATTGAGTTTGATTTGGTAGCATTTGATTTGGGATTTTTTTTCATCTGCATTCATTTTTTTTTTTAACAAATATTAATATTTTATTATTTTGCTTGAGAATTTTCTATGAACTGATATAAAATTTACATACAGAGTAAAGCACACATCTGAAGCTTAAAGTTAAATGTTTCACATTAAATGTTTGGCAAATACTTATTTCCACGAAACCCACACTGCTATTAAGATAGAGTGTTTTTCCACTACTCTAGAAAGCTCCTTTATGCCCCCTCCCAACTGATCACTGTCCTAAACCCCCAGAGGTAATTCTGATTTCTTTCTTTTTATTTTTTATTTATTTATTTATTTTTTTATTCTTATGTTAATCCCCATACATTACATCATTAGTTTTAGATGAAGTGTTCCATGATTCATTGTTTGTGCATAACACCCAGTGCTCCATGCAGAATGTGCCCTCCTCAATACCCACCACCAGGCTAACCCATCCTCCCACCCCCCCTCCCCTCTAGAACCCTCAGTTTGTTTTTCAGAGTCCATCGTCTCTCATGGTTCGTCTACCCCTCCGATTTCCCCCGCTTCATTCTTCCCCTCCCGCTACCTTCTTCTTCTTCTTTTTTTTTTTCTTAACATATATTGCATTATTTGTTTCAGAGGTACAGATCTGAGATTCAACAGTCTTGCACAATTCACAGCGCTTACCAGAGCACATACCCTCCCCAGTGTCTATCACCCAGTCACCCCATCCCTCCCACCCCACCCCCCGACTCCAGCAACCCTCAGTTTGTTTCCTGCAATTAAGAATTCCTCATATCAGTGAGATCATATGATACATGTCTTTCTCTGTTTGACTTATTTCACTCAACATAGTACCCTCCAGTTCCATCCACGTTGTTGCAAATGGCAAGATCTCATTCCTTTTGATGGCTGCATAATATTCCATTGTATATATATACCACTTCTTCTTTATCCATTCATCTGTCGATGGACATCTTGGCTCTTTCCACAGTTTGGCTATTGTGGACATTGCTGCTATAAACATCGGGGTGCACGTACCCCTTCGGATCCCTACTTTTGTATCTTTGGGGTAAATACCCAGTAGTGCAATTGCTGGATCATATGGTAGCTCTATTTTCAACTTTTTGAGGAACCTCCATACAGTTTTCCAGAGTGGCTGCACCTGCTTGCATTCCCACCAACAGTGTAGGAGGGTTGCCCTTTTCCACATCCCCGCCAACACCTGTCGTTTCCTGACTTGTTAATTTTAGCCATTCTGACTGGTGTGAGGTGGTATCTCATTGAGGTTTTGATTTGGATTTCCCTGATGCCGAGTGATATTGAGCACTTTTTCATGTGTCTGTTGGCCATTTGGATGTCTTCTTTGGAAAAATGTCTGTTCATGTCTTCTGCCCATTTCTTGATTGGATTCTTTGTTCTTTGGGTGTTGAGTTTGATAAGTTCTTTATAGATTTTGGATACTAGCCTTTTATCTGATATGTCATTTGCAAATATCTTCTCCCATTCTGTCGGTTGTCTTTTGGTTTTGTGGACTGTTTCCTTTGCTTTGCAAAAGCTTTTTATCTTGATGAAGTCCCAATAGTTCATTTTTGCCCTTGCTTCCCTTGCCTTTGGCGATGTTTCTAGGAAGAAGTTGCTTCGGCTGAGGTCGAAGAGGTTGCTGCCTGTGTTCTCCTTTAGGATTTTGATGGACTCCTGTCTCCCATTGAGGTCTTTCAACCATTTGGAGTCTATTTTTGTGTGTGGTGTAAGGAAATGGTCCAGTTTCATTCTTCTGCATGTGGCTATCCAATTTTCCCAACACCATTTGTTGAAGAGACTGTCTTTGTTCCATTGGACATTCTTTCCTGCTTTGTCAAAGATGAGTTGATCATAGAGTTGAGGGTCCATTTCTGGGCTCTCTATTCTGTTCCATGGATTTATGTGTCTGTTTTTGTGCCAGGACCATGCTGTCTTGATGATTACAGCTTTGTAATAGAGCTGGAAGTCCGGAATTGTGATGCTGCCGGCTTTGCCCTTCTTTTTCAACATTCCGCTGGCTATGCAGGGTCTTTTCTGGTTCCATACAAATTTTAGGATGATTTGTTCCATTTCTTTGAAAAAAGTGGATGGTATTTTGATGGGGATGGCATTGAATGTGTAGATTGCTCTAGGTAGCATTGACATCTTCACAATATTTGTTCTTCCAATCCATGAGCATGGAACGTTTTTCTATTTCTTTGTGTCTTCCTCAATTTCTTTCATGAGTATTTTATAGTTTTCTGAGTACAGATTCTTTGCCTCTTTGGTTAGATTTATTCCTAGGTATCTTATGGTTTTGGGTGCAATTGTAAATGGGATCGACTCCTTAATTTCTCTTTCTTCTGTCTTGTTGGTGTATAGGAATGCCTATACACCAGCAACATTGATTTCTGTGCATTGATTTTATATGCTGCCACTTTACTGAATTCCTGTATGAGTTCTAGCAGTTTTGGGGTGGAGTGTTTTGGGTTTTCCACATAAAGTATCATATCATCTGCAAAGAGTGAGAGTTTGACTTCTTCTTTGCTGATTTGGATGCCTTTGATTTCTTTTTGTTGTCTGATTGCTGAGGCTAGGACTTATAGTACTATGTTGAATAGCAGTGGTGATAGTGGACATCCCTGCTGTGTTCCTGACTTTAGGGGGAAAGCTCTCAGTTTTTCCCCATTGAGAATGATATTTGCTGTAGGTTTTTCATAGATGGCTTTTATGATATTGAGGTATGTACCCTCTATCCCTATACTCTGAAGAGTTTTGATCAAGAAAGGATGCTGTACTTTGTCAAATGCTTTTTTTGCATCTATTGAGAGGATCATATGATTCTTGTTCTTTCTTTTGTTAATGTATTGTATCACGTTGATTTGTGGATGTTGAACCAACTTTGTAGCCCAGAGATAAATCCCACTTGGTCGTGGTGAATAATCCCTTTAATGTACTGTTGGATTCTATTGGCTAGTATTTTGGTGAGAATTTTTGCATCCATGTTCATCAAGGATATTGGTCTGTCATTCTCCTTTTTGATGGGGTCTTTGTGTGGTTTGGGGATCAAGGTAATGGTGGCCTCATAAAACGAGTTTGGAAGTTTTCCTTCCATTTCTATCTTTTGGAACAGTTTCAGAAGAATAGGTATTAAATCTTCTTGAAATGTTTGGTAGAATTCCCCTGAGAAGCCATCTGGCCCTGGGCTTTTGTTTGTTGGGAGATTTTTGATGACTGCTTCAATTTCCTTAGTGGTTATAGGTCTGTTCAGGTTTTCTATTTCATCCTGGTTCAGTTTTGGTTGTTGATACATCTCTAGGAATGCATCCATTTCTTCCAGGTTATCTAATTTGCTGGCATAGAGTTGCTCATAATATGTTCTTGTAATTGTTTGTATTTCTTTGGTGTTGGTTGTGATGTCTCCTCTTTCATTCATGATTTTGTTGATTTGGGTCATTTCTCTTCTCTTTTTGATAAGTCTGGCCAGGGGTTTATCAATCTTGTTAATTCTTTTAAAGAACCAGCTCCTAGTTTCGTTGATCTGTTCTACTGTTCTTTTAGTTTCTATTGCATTGATTTCTGCTCTGATCTTTATGATTTCTCTTCTCCTGCTGGGTTTAGGCTTTATTTGCTGTTCTTTCTCCAGCTCCTTTAGGTGGAGGGTTAGGTTGTGTACTTGAGACCTTTCTTGTTTCTTGAGAAAGGCTTGTATTGCTATATACTTTCCTCTTAGCACTGCCTTTGCTGCATCCCAAAGATTTTGAATAGTTGTGTTTTCATTTTCATTGGTTTCCATGTATTTTTTTAATTCTTCTTTAATTTCCTGGTTGACCCATTCATTCTTCAGTAGGATGCTCTTTAGCCTCCATGTATTTGAGTTCTTTCTGACTTTCCTCTTGTGATTGAGTTGTAGTTTCAAAGCATTGTGGTCTGAAAATAGGCAGGGAATGATCCCAATCTTTTGGTACCGGTTGAGACCTGATTTATGACCTAGGATGTGATCTATTCTGGAGAATGTTCCATGGGCACTAGAGAAGAATGTGTATTCCGTTGCTTTGTGGTGGAATGTTCTGAATATGTCTGTGAAGTCCATTTGGTCCAGTGTGTCATTTAAAGTCTTTATTTCCTTGTTGATCTTTTGCTTAGACGATCTGTCCATTTCAGTGAGGGGGGTGTTAAAGTCCCCCACTATTATTGTATTGTTGTCGATGTGTTTCTTTGCTTTTGTTATTAATTGCCTTATATAATTGGCTGCTCCCATGTTAGGGGCATAGATATTTACAATTGTTAGATCTTCTTGTTGGATAGACCCTTTAAGTAGGATATAGTGTCCTTCCTCATCTCTTATTACAGTCTTTGGTTTAAAATCTAATTTGTCTGATATAAGGATTGCCACCCCAGCTTTCTTTTGGTGTCCATTAGCATGGTAAATGGGTTTCCACCCCCTCACTTTCAATCTGGGGCTGTCTTTGGTTCTAAAATGAGTCTCTTGCAGACAGCATATCGATGGGTCTTGTTTTTTAATCCAGTCTGATAGCCTGTGTCTTTTGTTTGGGGCATTGAGCCCATTTACATTCAGGGTAACTATTGAAAGATAGAAATTTAGTGCCATTGTATTGCCTGTAAAGTGACTGTCACCATATATTGTCTGTGTTCCTTTCTGGTCTATGTTGCTTTTAGGCTCTCTCTTTGCTTAGAGGACCCCTTTCAAGATTTCTTGTAGGGCTGGTTTCGTGTTTGCAAATTCCTTTAGTTTTTGTTTGTCCTGGAAGCTTTTTATCTCTCCTTCTATTTTCAATGACAGCCTAGCTGGATATAGTATTCTTGGCTGCATATTTTTCTCATTTAGTGCTCTGAATATATCCTGCCAGTCCTTTCTGGCCTGCCAGGGCTCTGTGGATAGGTCTGTTGCCAATCTAATGTTTCTACCCTTGTAGGTTACAGATCTCTTCTCCCGAGCTGCTTTCAGGATTTTCTCTTTGTCTATGAGACTTGTACGTTTTACTATTAGATGTCGGGGTGTTGACCTATTTTTATTGATTTTGAGAGGGGTTCTCTGTGCTTCCTGGATTTTCATGCCGGTTTCCTTCCCCAAATTAGGGAAGTTCTCTGCTATAATTTGCTCCATTATACCTTCTGCCCCTCTCTCTCTTTCTTCTTCTTCTGGGATCCCAATTATTCTAATGTTGTTTCGTCTTATGGTATCGCTTATCTCTCGAATTGTGCCCTCGTGATCCAGTAGTTGTTTATCTCTCTTTTTCTCAGCTTCTTTATTTTCCATCATTTCGTCTTCTATGTTACTGATTCTCTCTTCTGCCCTATTATTCTAGCTGTTATCGCCCCCATTTTTGATTGCACCTCATTAATAGCCTTTTTGATTTCTACTTGGTTGGATTTTAGTTCTTTTACTTCTCCAGAAAGGGTTTCTCTAATAACTTCCATATTTTTTTCAAGCCCAGCTAGTATCTTTAAAGTGATGATTCTGAACTCTAGATCTGAGATCGTACTAATGTCCGTATTGAGTAGGTCCCTGGCACTTGCTACTACCTCTTGTTCTTTTTGTTGAGGTGATTTTTTCTGTCTTGTCATTTTGTGCAGAGGAGAATAGATTAATGAGAGAACAAAATGCTAGCAGAGTAACAACGTCCCCAGAAAATATACTCTAAACAAATCAGAAAAGACTGAAGCAGTGGGAAAAGAAAGGGAAAGAGAGAAAAAAGAAAAAGAAAAAAAAGAAAAAGAAAAAGATAAAAACAAAAACAAACAACAAAACAACAACAACAACAAAAAACTAGAATGTGATCAAATATGATCAGGCTGGTATATAGATCAGTGCCACACACTAGATTTGGGGTGTATTTTGGTCTTTTAGAAGAAAGTGCCTCCCAAAATTTTAAAGAAAGAAAAACTTATATATGTACAAAAATAAGGGTTGATATGATGAAGGGATGGAATATGACTGTAATGATGGAAAGTATAAAAAATTTTATAAAAGGAATTGATAAGAAGTTGTTTGAAAAAAGAAAGAAGAGGATTTAAGAAAAGAAAAAAGAAAAAAAAGGGAGCGGATGTGATCAGGCAGGGCAATAGAAAACACCATATACTAGAGATTTAGGGTATATTTTAATCTGTTAGAAGAAACTATCTCAAAATTTTAAAGAGAGAACAACTTATATATATAAGCCAAAAATACGGGTAACTACTATGAAGGGATAGAATATGACTCTAAAAATGAAAAATAAAAATGTTTTTTTTAAAAAAGGGATTGATAAGATGTTGGTTGAAAAAGGGAAGAAGAAAAATTCAAAAAAGAGAAAAAAAAAGAAAAAAGACAGTTAAAAAAAATTAACTTTGAAAGTCTAAAGAATCATGGTAAAAAGCCATGAATTCTATGTGCAGTAGTCCCCTAGCGCTGGAGTTCTGCCGTTCTCATTGATCAGTAAACTTGGTCTTGGCTGGCTGTTCTCGCTGATCTTCTGGGGAGGGGCCTGTTGCCGTGGTTTCCAAATGTCTTTGCCGGAGGCGGAATTGCCCCGCCCTTCCCGGTTTGGGCTAAGTAATCTGCCCGGGTTTGCTCTCCGGAGCTTTTGTTCCCTTCAAGCTTTCCGTACAGCTTTGGAGGTGGAGAGTGAAAATGGTGGCCTCCCAATCTCCACCCCAGAGGGGCCGGAGGAGCCGAGAACTCGGGCCCCGCTCCTCAGTGAGCCCCCAGAGAAAAGCCGCCAGTCACTCCCGGCTCCCCGGTCTCCGGCCGCACTCCGTGCTCACCCGGCCTGTGACCGCGCGTTTCTATCTCTGGCACCCAACCCCGGGTGGAGTCTCCAAACCCAGCAGATCCCTGCGGTGCACTCCAGCGCGGCTCCTCCCGGGGGAGGAAGGTGAGTCTCCCCGGATCTGCCGCTCGTTGGGTCCCTGCTGGAGGAGCAGTGGCCCGACTGTGCCGCGGATCACGGTTTATGGCCTCCCCAAGCTGAGAGCCCACGCCTGGGCTCCGTCTCTGCAGCCGGCTTCCCTGCTCCGTTACCTGGGAGCTCTGCCACACTGAGGCACCCCCGGTCTTTCTGTGACCCCGAGGGTCCTGAGACCACACTGTCCCGGAGGGTTCCACTCCCCGCTTAGCCACCAGAGTGACGTCCCTCGGCGGAGCAGACTTTTAAAAGTTCTGATTTTGTGCTCCGCGGCTCTATCACTTGCCAGAAGTGGCCGACAGAGGCCCCTCTCCCGCCGTCTATCCTCCCGAATATCGCCTTGGATTCACTTCTCCGCAGTCCTACCTTCCAGAAAGTGGTCGCTTTTCTGTTCAGAGAGTTGTTGCTGTTCCTTTCTTCGATCTCCTGTTGGGTTTGGGTTTGTAGGTGTTCAGAATGGCTTGATCCCTATCCAGCTGAATTCCTGAGAGGAGACAAAATCCAGGTCTCCTACTCCTCCGCCATCTTGCTCCGCCCTCATCTGCATTCATAAGTGACAATGATCTACAGGGTCATGAATGTGATCGTGTATGCATGCACGCAAATCATCATCATCAGTTGTAGAACAAGATTATTTTACCTAAAAGCAGAGCATCAAATACATGAACAAAAATAGAGAAGTATACACTTAGAGATTTCAGTACATTTTTCTCTCAATTGATAAGACAGAAGATCTGCAAAGATGTACAAAATTTGAACACTATCAACCAATTTGATCTGACATAAATGGAATGTTTCACCTAACAGGAGCAAAATACACAGACTTTTTAAGTGCACATGTGACATTTATAAAGAAAGACCATACTCTTGAGTTTAGATCTTCATGTATTCATCAGATTTATCCCTAAGTATTTCATATTTTTGATGAGTAAAAAGTATTTTAAATTTCAATTTCCAGTTGTTGCTGCTGTATAGAAAGACAATTCATATTTGTATATTGCATTTGTATCTCGCATCCGCTGAATACACTTCCTGATCTTAGTGGGGTTTTTTAAATGATAGATTTCATGGGATTTTCTATACAGATGATCACATTATCTGTAAATAAAGTTTAATTCTTCCTTTCCAATATGGATGCATTTTGTTCGTTTTTTTTTCTTGCCTTATTGCACTGTCTAGACTCCTCAATACAATGGTGAATAGAAATGGTGAGAGAATATGTCTTGTTCCTTATTTAGGAGGAAAGCATTCATTATGTCATTACTAAGTGTACCATTAGCTATAAGTGTTTGAAAAGTGCTCTTTATGAGGTGAGTAAGTTCTTTTTCTGGTTTGCTGAGCGTTTTTACCAGGATTAGATGTATTTTGTCAAATCTTACCTCTGTATCTATTAGGGCAATCATATAGTTTTTCTTTTTTGTTCTATTAATATTATAAATTACATTGATTATTTTTAAATGTTAAACCAGCCCTGCATCTTTATGGTAAACCCCATGTGGTCATGATTATATATTGTTGAGTTTGATTGGCTAACATTTTGTTCAGAATTTTTACATCCCTGTTCATGAGGAATATTAATCTGTTTCCTTACAATGTCTTTGTTTATGGTATCAGAGTCTCTTGGAATGAGTTAGGAAAGATTCTCCTTTTCAATTTTGGGGAAGAGATTGGGCAGAAATGGTATTTCTTTCTTAAATGTTTGGTAGAATTCACTAGAAAAGCCATTTGGAGGGCTCAAGGGCTTGGCCTTTGAAATTTCCACAGGTTCTCATGGTAAAAAGATGATGTCTATGAAATGTGTTTGGGGAAGATGAATCTGGCAGCTGTGGGCAGGAGCTATGTTGGCAGTGAGGGCCTAGCTATAAGTACTAGGAACAATATTATATTCTTCCCAAATTCCTGCAGATAAAGCTTTGCTCAGTCTTTCACAGAGTGGAAGGAATTGCCCACACAGAAAGAAAAGTGACCCCACTTGATGAAAATAGGCTGAACGATGCTTTTATTGATGAGGAGGTTATGAGGGGGCTATTGTCACTTAAAAATGACCCTTGGTGGCTAGGCTTTCCAGTTCAGCTGAATAAATCCCCCCCGCCCCAACTGGACACTTGCTTTGTGAACTGCCAAGACCACACTTAGATGGCTGTGTTTTTAAGTGACTGGAATTTTTTTTTTTTTTTAAGGAAAGTGATTATTTCAGAGTTTCTTTACAGCTTTAAAGAGTCATAAAAGAAACACAAATCTTAAGGACTTGCTGATAACATAACTCTGTCAAGTTGCCGCGCACCCCCGCCCCCAACACTGGACGTTTATCATTTTGAACAAGCACAGCCTCCTGTTCTGGGCATGGTAGTCTACACATCCACTTCTGCCCTATTGATTAGTTAAGAACAATATTGCAACTTGATCATCTGTTGCAGCAGCCACACTTAGGGAGTTGCATTTTATTGCATCAGCTCTGGGGATAGGCGAGGCGAGGCGAGGCGAGGCGAGGCCAGTGCCAGCCAAAGAGCTTAGTAACCGAAGCTGCAGAGTTAGCAACATGAATTGAAGACTGAAACCATCGTATTTTACAAGTTCTTTTCAGCTCATGGGTGAGCCTATTCCCCAAAATTTAAGTCATAGAAGAACATCTTTCAGCATTTTCTTTTGCACTGCAACTCAAACAACACCTACCTATTAGTAAAGCAAGCACACCTTTCTAATAAAATAATGTGCTGTTGGGAGGTAGGCACAGGTGACATCAATGGAAAATTCAATGGATTAGGGAATGGCTTTCACTTGGCATCAGTGTGAATGACTTAGTATTGTCAATATGGGTGGTGTTATTTTAAACACAGAACAACCTGCCCAGTGATTTTCACTGTAAACCAAGGGTCCGTGATGTCACACTTCCATAAAATTTCTTTCTGGGAAGTGAACCTGCAAAATGTACACAAGGTAAATGTCTTTTTTTCAAACAGCCCTGGGAGGGGGGCAATAGCTATTTCCTATTTGGATAGTACACATCTGCTATCCCATCTGGTCCTTATAACATCCATGTGGAAGTGACTAAGTCAAATTTTATCATTGACTTATTTTACAGTTGAAGAAATGGAGGCTTGGAGATGAAGAGAATTTACCAGGATTATAGAGGAAGTAAGTGGCAAAGTAGACATTGGACTTCAAATCTCTCAAGTCTGGCTTCCATGCTTTTATCATTATGGCACATTGCCTCTCCAGAGTGAAAATACGGATATGGTGATTAAGAGCTTACCAGTTTGCAGAACTCAAAATACACACACCTCGTATGTAATACCAGGCAAGCCAGTATTACAGTGAACATTTTACAAATAAACTCCCAAATGTTTCATTTCCATAGAGAAAGAACTGTTGCGTTTTGCTATGAAGTGAGATATTAATTCTGTCCATGACTACACTATTTTGTTGGCGTTTCAGGGAACTTATGTATAGGATCTTAGGGAAAAGGAGACAGTCCTAGAAAATGTGAATTTATTTAAATGTATAAATTAGAAATTCCTAACCTGGGGGTGTAGACATTTTTTAAATCCACAGATAAGCACCAGGAGGTACAGGGTTCCTTGAAATTAAATATAAATTATGAGTATGCATGTTTTTTTTTGTGGGGGAGTATTCTTTGGTTCTGTTATATTTTTAAAGAGAGGTCTGTTTCGTGAAGAACTTTCGTGAATTACTCTGATGGACACAGAAACAGTTCCTTCTTTCCCCGACCAACGCAATCCACAAAGATTTTTCCATCTCTTGAGTTTTCTGCGAGCTTATTGTCCGCCTGCTACATTGATCTGGTGCCCATTGAGCATAGCTTTGCCTTGTTAATTAACTGTATGTGTAAGAGGGGCTGCATCTCAGTCTCCTGTGTGTGTTTCAGGGTCCCCAGATGGAGTAGACGTTTAATAAATCACAGATTCAGGAATGTTGACTTTCAGCAATCTGATCACTAAGTCAAATGTTATCATTGACTCGTTTTGCAGATGAAGAAACGAAAGCATGGAGATGAAGAGAATTTACAAAATTATAAGGCAAGTAAGTGGTGAAATGAAGATCGGAGGTTGAATCTTTTAAATTCCTGTCCTAGAGCACGTGGAGGCTTGTGGGATCCAGACTTCTTGTAGCCATGCTTTGTAAGGTACTTAGTTTGCAAATCAATTCTGAATACAAAAATGAAGTTAACAGGTGTGCTTTTCAAGTTACAGGATAATTTTTAAATAGTCTCAACAGTACATAGGAACCTAGATGAGGGTTACTTCATTGAGTGCAATTCCCTTAGCTGGTTGTGTGTTTATTTCAAAGATGGTACCTTTGGCTCTAAGTATGCTCTCTGAGTTTCTTGTTAGGACAGCCATAGAGGGTCTTGAAATGGTATTAACTGGCAAGTTAAATTGCTATGTTCCCTGATGGAACACTCAATGATTTTTTGCTGTTTGAAAATATCAAGGACGTAAGGTTTGCTATGATAGTATGTATGCCAAAGAGCTCTGTGCTCCCTGAACGTAAATTCACGAAAGGACCTCAAACTTGTGTGGGTTGTGGGACATCATTAAAATCGACAAATGAGTTCTTAAGGGAACTTCTTTCAAGAGACAATGTGCAATTGAGGGTGTTTGCCTGCTAACAAAATACTGCTTGCATTCATGGGCTCAATGTAGTTTAACAAGTAGTATTTGAGCCTTAAAAAGTGCTTCACTTTGTGCTCTACATGGTGTGTGTGTGTGGGGGGGGGCGCCCACAAAATTTACTGAGACTCAATTCTTGCATTAAAGAAGTTGTATTTCATTCAGTCAGGAAGCTACACACATAAAAAGTAATCTCAATATAATGATGTACATGTTATAGAATTCTGGATAGGCAAGAGACACATGACTCAAATTGGGGCAACAGGGAAGCCTTCCGGGAGGAGATGATAGCTGAAGAAATTTTGGCAAAAGAGTAAGAGTCAAGCAAGAAAGCTGAGAAGACACTGAGAGCAGAGAAAAGAGCATGGGCAAAGGAACAGCTTTGTGTAGGAAGCAGCCCTGTGTGTGAGGTTGGGGGTGGGGCAGTGTTTGAGGGGGAATTACCAACAGTTGAGCATTAGCAGAGCATGGAGTCTGGGCTCAGGGAGGCAGGATATAGGAGAACTGAGTAGCAGGAATCAGGTCATAGTGGTCTTGAGCCTTAGTCTAAGGACCTTGGCTTTTGTGCAGTGGGCAAAATGAACTCATCTAAGATGGGGAGTGACACTGTCATATTTGTACTTTGGAAAGATGATTCCATAGTTTGAAATACTCCAAGCCCTACAGGCCATTGCTATAATAAATTCTCTACACTGACTAACTAGCAAAATGCTGGGTGCATAATATCTAAAAAGCCACCTGACCTCACCTAATAAATTTAATAATTCGTGACATCAAATGGAGTCACTCTGCCCCCTAAGTGCCAGATAGTATGGGCTGGAACTGGCATTCTCCATCCTGCAGAAAGTCCACTGTCCCCGGAGAAGAGTTCTGAGAGCTTACACTCTGTGGGTCTAAGCTCTTGCAGCTACTGAGTTAGTTCAGTTGAGTTACTGAATTGTTTGGTAAGTCCCTTCCTTGATGTGCCATGTCAAGCCCAGACCTAGGACTGAGCTCCTTTATGGGACTTTCATCAAAAGCCAGTCATACCAAGAGATGGGGTGCTATACACTTGACCAAAGGTCTGGAGAGGAAAGAAATTTGGAGGTACAGAGAATGTGACCGGTCCGCAGTCTCATATGACATGTTCCTGTGTCCACTGTGCGCCGCCTTGCTCCTTCCCAGCACTTCTCAACCCCCGACCCGAGCCCTCTCTCATTGGGGTGTGGCGCCATTCAACCATCTGTAGCCCACTCCCCAAACTCAGCCCGGCACTCTCTCGGCAAATCCAAAGGTTTTCCTTCTCTTGGGGCAATATAGAAATGTCCCTTCCAGGGGCATTGGCAGCCCTCCTGCCAGGGCAAAAGGAGCTACAGTAAGTTTGGGTTTTAAGTGTTCCTTTTCCAGCCCAGTTTCTTTGGATTTCTGAGAGAACGTGGGTTTCTGTGCTAACTGGCGTACCACTTTTGGCAAACTGGCTCTATTAATGAGGCCCATTGAAATCTTATCTGCCTCCTCATGGAGACAGTTCACAGAGGGCTGAAACACAGTGCCTGCTGCAGGGGAGGGAGAAGCGAGGGGAAATGCACGTAGCCTCTTTTCTCAGCCTCCTCTCGGGAGGCTCCCAGATCCCCAGATACAGAAGCTTGCTTTTCTTTCCTGAATGGAAACAGGTACTGGGGCTGATGTCTGAGAAGAGGCTGCTTTTTCTGTTTCAAAGCTGTTTGTTAATACTTGGCTTCCATTCTGTGACATGCATGGGTGCCCTTCAGAACCTTACCTCACTTCTTAATACATTAAAAAAAAAAAAAAAAAAAAAAAGCCCTTTCCTCAATTTTTAAGTTCTAGGCGGCTCTTACTTTGCAAAACAGTGTTCTCTTTTGTTTTCTATACTAAAGGCTCACAAGCTGTTGCTGAATTTCGAGCCTTCTTAAGAGAGTGATTGTTACTCTGTGGGGGACTTGGGGTGTTGTTGATGAATAGGGGTCTCCTTGCTGGGTAACTTCAGGCATTTTCTGCTTCCCCAACTGGGGCCTGTGACCATCTTAATCAGACAAGTACCAGACTCTGTGACTTTGGTGTCTCTTCTAATCCAGGACCCTAAAATTTCTTAGGGAAAGTGGTTTGGATAATTCTCTAATGCCTTTAAGGAGAAGGCAGGTAATATGGAAAAGATAAAGTGGTTGGATAGAGGGAAGAGGCTTGATCCTGTCTAAAGCCATTGTGTGTGTGTGTGTGTGTGTGAGTGTGTATGTATATGGTGCCACCTGAGGAAAACATGCCTCTAGAAGACATTACTTTAGAGCTAGCTCCGAGCTCTGTACCAGAATGACTCTGCCGAGATGTATACCTAGACAGGCTCTACCTTGAATGTAGGAAAGAACTCCCTTTGAATGGGTGAAAGGCTTGCACTTGTGTGGACTGGGAATTACGGTCCAGGCTCTTCTTTTCTTCTAGATTCAGACTTCCTTTGTTAGGGAGGAGAAGCATGGCTTTCTCCCTGGTTTCCATGTAGCCTTGTTGAGTTTTTGCCCCAGTGCTGGGCTTGGGCCTGTCACCTGTGCCCAGTCTGGGAGCAGCCGAACTGATACCCTGCAGACGGAGAGCACAGCTGAGATAGGAACCTGCTGGGTTCTCCTGAATGAGGTGACTGTCTATCATGACCCATTGGCCACTCCTGGGGGAAGCTTGGGCATGTACCTGCCTGACATGACAGGCCAGATGTGGAGTACAGCTGTCTTGCCTCCCCACCAGCCCAGCCCAAGCCATGGCCATCTACCTGCCCTTCTGCCATAGTCAGTTGATTTATCTCCCTGTTTTCGCCCTTGCATCCCTGCAGTCTCTTGTCATCAAAGCAGTCAGCATGTTCCTTTTAAGATGGGAAGTCATTCTGCTGCTCCCAAACCCATTACGTAAAATCCTAAATCCCAACCATGGCCCTTGATGTCTACGTCACTAGGTCTTTACTCTTCTCTCCTCCTTCTCTGCCACGGCTGCTCCCAACTATGTGGCTGCCTTGCTTTGTGGTGGAAGAATCAAGCATGTTCCTGCCCCAGACTTCCACCTTGGCTGTGTCCTCAGTGGGCTCACTCCCACACTTTCTAGTCCAGGTTCTCTGCTCAAGTCACTTCCTTGGAGAGCTTCCTTGATCACTGCACCTAAAACAGCACATTCTATCATTCTTTATCCCCTACTCTTGTTCTGTTTTTCTTTGTAGCTCTTATCACTATCTGACATACTAAATGTCTGTTTTGTGCCCAACGCCCAGCTAGAATGAGCACCAGTGCCTGAGAAGGAATGCTGATTGTTAACTTGTTACCTAAAGTCATCCTCCTGCATTTATAAGCTCGACTCAGGAAATCATGGGGCTATTCCTTTGGGGTCAGACCAAAAGGCAAATTTGCTTTTGCCTTCAAAAAACTAATCCTTAGCAAACTTCACATGTAAATGGGCGAATTTAAGAAAACTAAAGGACTCTGGGTTTAGAAATACGGTCTGTCCTCAATCAACAGGTAGCCGAAATGCCTTTGAAGAGTAACTACAACATTAGGTTAGATGTTCAGAACCAAAATTTAGCACTCTCCATTTCCTAGATTATGGACCCGTCACATTTGCTGAGCATGTCGAATCCAAAGAGCATGCTAACCTGACCTTCTGGAGTGGTATAAAGTTCAGCGTCTTCCTCTCCCACTGATTAAACAGACCTCTCTGTATAACTGGTGAACTTGACCTTGAACCTGTGCCTTTGAATCAGCAGAGGGTCACACACACAAGGCTTTCTGCAAAGTTTACAGGTGTGGGAGGATTCCTCTTCATTCCTTGGAGTAAAAACAGATCACCAAATCCTAGCATTTTGAGGGGACACCTGAGAAGGAATGCTCACAGATGGGATTTAATGTGAGCGCACAGACCAGAATCAGATCTCCAAGAAGACATAAGTGAAACATTTTAACTTTTTTTTTTTTTTAATAAGAAATGAAGCATGACTTTTTGCACTAGAGAGGAAGACAGGAGTTATTTGAGCGAAACACTTTGTGGGTCTTGCTTCTCTCTCTTATGAGAACCCTGTGCAGGTGGGTGTTCTAATTTCATTGGAGGACAGGGCTTGGATGGTAAGCAGCTTACCTGTGGCTCCAGCTAATGAAGAAGTGGGGGGACACATCCAAACTCACTGCCTTCCTATCACTGCACAGCGGGTATTGACTCATCATTTCACTCATGAAGCGAAGCATTGCATTCATGAAGGACTCACTCTTGATCTTTCAAAGATTTTTCTTTTCTTTTTTTTTTCTTTGCAATTTCTTTTTCGCTCAACTTACTTTCCTCCCACTACTTTTGTGGATTCCCTGCACCAATCTCAAAGGTTAGCACACAACGTGATTCCAACAAGTGGGGGCTCCTGCTTGGACAAGTTTCAGATGGAATATCTCTAAGGCCCACAAACAGTTAGGCTTCTTCTACATGAATTTCAACACAAACCATGGAAGAACTGATGAGGGGAAAGTATCAAAATGATTTTACTTGCTTGTCGAGGCCTGTCTTGTCCTGCCACCCTGGGGCTTCCTCCCTTTGGCCAGGAAGCATGTGTTAGACTCTGTCACCCTCACATTGCCTGGTAGTGATAGCTTTGATTTTCATTTCTTCCATGGGAAGAGTGGGAAGGAGGAGTGTGAGAGGGTGATGTTATGGCTACCTCTAGGGAGACACTAACTGTACTTCTAAGGATGGCAAGAAAGGGGACATCTCCCATCCTTTAAGCTTGATGAGTCCAGATCTAGGTGACCTGAGCTGTTTTCCACGAAGGGGTGACCGAGCCATCTTCCGTGATTCAGTTGCAAAGAGGAGAAGGATTTGAGGAAAAGCTTTTTGAAAAGTTGTGTAGAAAAAGGAAAGGCTTATGACAGTCATCTCAAAAATAAACTTTTATTTAAGTTACATGTACAGTTCATTAATGAAAGAAAACTGCTTATCTATAGGTCAGCAGGACTGGATGCATTCCAACATGTATTTCTAGAATTCTGAAGATCCTGAGGACAGTAATGTGGTTGTACGCTCTGGACTCCTGGACCATTACATGCTCTTAAGTCACATTTTGGTATTGAGTGACATTTTAAAAGGGGCCAGATAGTTTTCTCAAAGCCAGTCATTTTGTGCGAAGAATTCTTCCCCCCCGCGCATGTCTGTGATAATGAGATAAGCAGGGGTTGATTCCAGAATACCTAAGATCCATCAGTCACTTGACCCAAGTCACAGTTCTCCCTGTCTTCTTGGGCATGTCTTTCCTTATGAGAGCCTTACGATGAACAATTGGTTTTGATACAGCTTGTTTTCCCCAATTATCTTCATACACAGGAGGGATGTTGCATGTCCATAAATTCCTTCAGGGGATCTTTGTCTTTTAGTTTGCAATCCAGTAACCTACCTCTACTTCACAAGGAAAGTAATTCTGGAACTTCTGACATCTTGAGGCATGGGCACATAACAACGTTCTTCCGCGCTGACTTAACGTAGTGCGAGTGTTAGTCTCTTGGTATGCCGCCATATTGGATGCTAGCCATTAAAGGCATCTGAGACACCGGGAAACTGCTGAAGGACCCTACCATCAGTAGTAAAGGGACTCCGCAAATATGCAGTGTGATGTCCAGCTTAACCTTTACACAGCTCTGCCTCCTTTTCTGAGAGGGGATGGCAGTAAACTCATAGGGTTTGGAATCCCCATGTTATCTGTGGTCTCAGTTTCCACATCTATAAAATGAAGACACCTACCTATTTGGGTTGTTGTGAAGATCAAATAAAATACATGCCAGCATTTATTTAGCACATTATTAAACTACTAAGAAGTTTAGGGAGATTCAAAGTGCTTTAGCTGCCATGCAAAGACTGTGCAGGCCACCAAATACTTGTTTCCATGTTCCAGGCAGTAAAGTCAAAAGGTTGGGGTAGAAACACACCAGCTACATGTCTAGGGTTTAAATCATGTAACCCTTGAAGCTTTTTTTTTTTTTTTTTAACTATATAAAGGTGATATCACTACCTGAGTGTCACACATAGATCTCATCAGGCAGGTGTAGTGGAAAACCCTTGGGACAAGGCCTAATGCATGTTATGCTCAATAATGAGTTAAGTTACTGTAACTCTGACTGGTAAAGTCACATACCAGTTTCTAGATCGTACCACAATGAACACAAAGAGAGGCATAGCGTCGAGAATGATCTCCAGCGGTAACACCTGCCTTGTACCCACTAAATGCCAGACACCGTGCTGAGCCCTTCTCTGCATTCTCCTTAACCCTCGCCATGGCACAACACAGTCCCCATCTTGTCCATTCACCAAGGGGATTAGTAGCTTGCCCAAGCGACCACATCAAGACTGACACCAGAGTCCGTGCTTGGGAACTTCCTTGCTGACAATCTAACTTTCCCCTTAAGCGCAATGAAAAAGAAAACTATTGATGTGCCCAGGGTCCCCTGCAGAGCCCGTACCCCACCTTCAGCCTGTTTGACGCTGGCTTCTACGACCCTGGGTGGTAGGTTTACAGGGGCACTATCAGTCAGTGGTCCACTTCATCCCTGTTTCTTGAATGAGCCAGGCTTGGAAATGCTCAACGGATTTGGGAGATAAAATAGAGAGTTGAGACACCGCTGTCCTCTGTTCCTTAATACCTGTGGACCCCCACTGCTAACTCTGATTCAGCTTTTGATCTATGAAAGCAGACAAGGATGGTGTATGCACAAAAGTTGCCTATATTTGGAAACAAGGTATATTTGAAGGCTTTTTCTACTTCTATGTATTCCTGAATCTCCACAGTTTAGGTCCATGGTATGGCAGAAACATGAACATAGAATTCCCAATTTTTCCAAAGAGGCAGGCTCGATACTTGATGATGAAGCTGAGGAGCTCAAACTCAGTGATCAAGATTAGCAGGTTGTATTCTAAATTCTTGGACCTAAGTTATCACAGCAAAAGTGCATATGCTTCTTGCAGGTTTCCCTGCTGCTAAAATCAAGGATTCCAGCTTCCGTTTGGGTTCAAAAGAATAAACTACTTCACTAGGTAAGAATTCTAGGAAATTCCTCTAGTTACACTACATGACAAAGAAAACTCCACCAGAATCTTTTGCTTTGGGGGTGAGGATAGTTAAAAGGTATACTTTAGTTCTCCCATTTCTCAGTATTAAACTAAAGAGTTAGTTCTTTAAATGTCCTATAGTTTTGCTATTTAAAGCCTGTCTTCTCATTTTTTTCTTCTTCTTTTTCTTTTCTTTTATAGAAGGGTATCTGACTTCCAAAGATACAAGGAACAGAAGTGCCAAAGTTGAAGCTTCTCTCTCTCTCTTTCTCTTTTGCCTTGTGTTTGTCAAGAATAGAACACCGTAGGCTTGAAGATGATGCCATGGCTCTAATTTAGCTATAAGAATGTCTTCAGGGAGCTGGTTGAACAACTGGGATTCTTTCTTGCCAAATAGATAGCTTATAAAGGTCACTTGAGAATTTGGACTCAGGGACTTGGCTGGATTTCTTTACCAGATGCTACATATTTGTTTACTCATCGCTTATCAATCTGGGTAGCAATTCCTAAAGTCTCTGGAGGACCCACGTTCAGTGACTTTGTGTGACACATTTAACTCCAAACACTCTCTTTTAGTGTTAGATAAGCTTCCTATTTTACCTCTTAACTAATTATCATCTTCTTTAGTAAACTCTACAGATATAGCAAATTTACACCAGTATGCGTCATGTAGGATTCTTACAGTTCTTATTTGGATACTAAAGCCCAAGGTTTTATTTAGGTCCTCATGAACTATTAGTACAAGCTGAATTGACTAGCTATGTTAACTATTTTTATTTCAGTAGAAAGATCTAGTTACTTCATTTTTTTCAACTCTTCAGGTGGGTTTCTGTCCTTGGCTACTTAAGGTAGGGCAAGGGGAAAAGAAGGAAATACTTTATACTCTTTGAAGATTGGAGTAGTGGGACCTAGAACTTAAAAGAACATAGTAGGAATTGGAATCTAAGAGAAGATGTTAGAGAATAATGCTTGATTTTATTCTTAAAAACTATGGCTTTGGGCCTTGACGTTAATTAATACTATACAGTCCTTGTAATGGGAGAACACACTGCTATCTTCAACCTTCCTAGGTAGGAATTTTGTATTGCTCCAATTAAAAAAAGAAATAGGTGGGTTTATATCATAGCAGGGTCAAAGTCCCGGTCAACCAAATGGCCTTCAGGGTTGAGATACGATGAACGCTAACCTACTTATCACACGGGCACTCCAGATACTCTGTCAGCAGACCACATCCTGTTTAGTGGAATGACTTTTTGAAGAGGGAGCAACAGATGTACAACACAGAGTCCTTCCTTCACAGCTATAGCCTCTTCCTTCTATATGCCAGACTTGCATACATCCCCCACCCCCAACACACACACAAAAGCCCACGCCTATTCTTTCACTTTCATCCATTTGACCAAAATCACAACAGGGTATCTATGAAACAATATGGCAGAAGCAACTTCATCTAAGATCGTTGGTCTCCACCTGAGCCACAAGCAAGGTGTCAGCCGCCTTACTTTTATTCCATGAGCAAGTAGAATAGGCGTCATCCACCCATCCATTTAGCTACTCAGAACATCTCTTCATCCTCTTGCTCCTGCACTGGTCAGTGTGTCCCAAGAGGAATCACATCTACAGCAGACTCTCCACCTCCCTTTGGAATTAGAGCATCTTCCCAGGGCTCCAAACCTCACGTCTTCCCTTGTTTGCTCACATCTTGAGACTTTAGAAAAAGGCAGTAATGGCCAATCTGATGGAAAACTTATTTAAAGCCCTGTGCTCCTATTTGTTCTGCCCAAATTCCTTATCTGTTCTTCATACTAAAAATTTCAGACGTTGTCCACAGAAGGATCTTCTGCCAGCCAGACCGCAAAATGAGAAGATAGATTCTCCATGAAGTCCCGCTGGAACAGTGGTTTTCAAACTGTAGTTGACATCAGAATCACCCGAAGGGCTTGTGAAAACACGTTCCTGGACCCCACCCCCCAAGTTCCTCACTCAGCAGATCTGGGAAGGGGCCTTTTTAACAAGTTCCCAGGGGATGGAGAGGTTAACCCTACTGAGAACCACTGCCTTAGAGTGTTCAAGAACGGTGCTACCCGTTACCTCTCTAGCTCTCTTCATGGTAGATGGTGTAGACTTATAAAAGACGGACACGCTTTGCTCAAGGACAAGCTCAAGGACAAGAGGGCACTTGTCCTGGAGCTACATATTAGGACAGAACATGGAAAACAGAGACTTAAGTATGAAGAAGCGGAACCGCTAGAAATCTTAGCATAGGTTTCTAGATCAGGAAACAAATTAGTCAGAAAAGGAACTTGCCTCTAAACAAGAGGAATTTTAGGTACAGGCTAAGCTAGCTTCTTTTACAAAATAACTATCTCGGGAGTGAAGAGTAAGTGGTACCTTGTTCTTTCAGTACTTGGTTGTGAGAGAAACTAGCCAATTTACAGGCCTGGTTACACAACATCAAGATCTGTATCATCTAGCTCATATATTTAGTTAGAATGCTTGATACTACTCAGGCTGCTGATAGAGGTTTATCCTAGAGGAATAGGCACAAACCATGGGTAAGCTGCTTGGTTTAATGGTTTCAGCACTTGAAAAAAAATGTACGGTAGTTTGAACACTCAGTCTTTGCAGACCTCCACCGAGGGCAAAGATTTCATTCATACGTACAAAATTAGTTTACAAATTTTTTTGGCAATTTCATCTTAGGAACCCGTTTTATCCTATTGCCATCGTCCCAACCATTGAAAAAGTTTACAATAATTTACATAGAAATATTTTCAAAGTGCTTAAGAATAGTGATTGTTCTCTGGGATATTTACAGATGGCCTATACAATGTATGTACAGATGGAATACACTATAGCACAAGTGGGTGTCCTTGCTGGAATATGGCTTTCTAGGGAAAGTGCATCTCTGGCCAGATGTGGCAATACTGTCTAGAAACTCAAGGGTTAGACACTTGGTAACCACATCCGAAGCTGAAGTAGAATGTGGACAGGAATATTTACAAAAGTAATATAAAAACGGTCAAGTATACAAGCTTGATCCATGTAAAGATATCTTGACGTTCTTCCAGACTGGAGGAAGAAAGACTTCCGATTGTGGCTCGGTTACCGTTCCGAAGTGGAGGGTTATTGGTTTTAGACCTCAGAGGTAAAGACTCGTCTCTGAAGTCAAGCTAGGTCATCGTCTGTGCTTACAACCGATATCTGTGGAAGAGAAAAAGTACAGGATGAGCATGGTGATCACTCAGTGGTGGTACTCACTCCAGTCTCTCCGATGGACCTTGCTTTTGAGTGTGTCATCCAGAGACCGAAGGGACATGGAAGGGAAGTCAGATCTAACGCAGTACTGAGTTGTGTCACTGGTGCATTTTCACTTGAATTCAATGGTGTCTACTTGGGAGAGAGAGAAAACAGTGGAGCTGATGCCGCCACTCCACTGAATGATCGTAAATCCTGGAGAAAAATGGGGAAAAGACACATGCGGGCCATGAATGGACCACCGTTCTTTGTTTCACCAGAGAGCTTGAGAGGGAGCGCTGAGCCCCTTTTTTTTGGTTCAGACTGTTCCCTAAGTGAAGGCCAAATACTCCAGTTGGGTTTCAACTGAAGAACAGGGGACTAGCTCCCCTGCTGAAAGGAAGCTAGCTGCAGTCGGCAGGATAGGCCACTTTCAAGCATTTGGTAATGATGGCTAAAGGAATCTTGCTCAATATGCTGACTTTAAGCCAACTCCCCTGTTCCCTTGTATAGGATGTGCAAACTTTTAAGTGTCCGGGAGACAGCTGACTTGGCAATTCAAATAGGAGCCCCTTGCTTCGTGCTACTATTCACATCTAGTTTCTATAACCAAAAATATCTCCAGTAGTGTAGTGATGACCTTCGGTTGACTTACTTGTCATTCTTTCTGGGACAGATGCTTATCAACTGACTGGCATGTGTTCTGACAGGCTAGACTGTCTAATCTCCAGGCGCAGTAGATCTATTTGGTGGCTCTGTGATCCTAATGGCTCTTCCTAGCCCAAGCAGCCATAGCTTGAGTTAGTGGTCTCCTTTCCAGAAAGTCCTACTGCAAGCCAGGGTGTAGCAAGACCCAAAGCTGACTTACTGCTGGGTACGTGTGTCCAACAGAAGCACTGTGTCTACCAATGTCTATTGACAGGTCCTCTTCGGTAGTCTTCAAGTACACAGGATTGTCAAAGTTCATGCTTTTCATGTTCTTGTGCTGCCAATTCCGCCACATCAAGTAGCCACCTACCGCTGCCATTGCCAAGAGCACTGAGAAAAAGTGAGAAGGTGACTAAGCAGGGTCTAGTCTCAAAACATACAAAAAGAGGTCATGTTCAGGAACCCATGAGACTTGACGTTAATAAAAATTTCATGTTGTGGGAAGCTAGCATAACTAGATGTTAGACTATAAATGGGCCAGGAGCTTGAAACAAGTTCAGACCAGTGATCAAGTATTATTCTGTGGACTGGTGTTAAGCTCAGCACATCCATTTGGGCAAGTGGAGAGTTCTGGGCCCCGGTGCAGGCCAACTGAATGAAAATTTCAGAGTTTTCTGGAGAGCTTTTCAAGTGGTCCCCCAGGTGTGTTTGCTAAGTTTGGACTTCAGTGTTCCAGGACAAAGTGACCATTATAGCACACATAGGGACTCAGAATCCCCACACCCAGTAATTGTTCGAGGTTCTTCCCCCTGAGTTTGAGGATTCTTACCTATTTCTAATTTACCCTCTACAAGTCCTACAACTCCTCAAGAAAGCATTTAAGCATTTGCATGTCTCCTCTGTATGAAGCATTCTACACCTTTCCAAGGGGAAGAAAACAGTGCTCTTTACCTAAAGGAATGTATTTAGCCAGACTAACACCCCTGAGGTAGAGCGCAATGGGCACCTTTCATGTAATAGTTGAGTGTGTATGACTGCTGCTCACAGTGCCAAGGATACCATCAAAGAGAAAGGTATGGACTCAACTCAGTGTACCAGGCTGGGGATGGAGCGAACGTAATCAGGGTCACGAGTACTGTGACGGTGGGAGGGGTGTCTCTAGATGGATTCGAAATGCCCACCTGGTGGGCGTCTAACAAGTTTATCCAGATGTGTGGGGAAGGTACTTACAGAGAGGAAGGATGGCCCAGGCAGCTGAGGTGCCTTTCGGGGGGACGGTGGCCTCTGATACTGCTGTGGTCACATTGATCCCTACAGAAGAATGAAAGGAATCAATTTAGATGGATGTGAATTCAGACTGAGAAACGGACCCATCGGGCGGAGCACCTCATGCTCTGGCATCCATCACTGCGGGTCAGTACCTACTGCACTGCATTCCAGGCACAACTAGTCTAGAAAGATTGGAAAGTCACACGCTCGAATAGCTATTTCACTAAGAGTTGTCTAGTAGAAACCTTCATAAGTTGGGTCAGGCGAAGAGTTGCAGGCTTTCAGGCTTTGGAGCTGAAATGTAGGTTACCAGCGAGGGGCAGAACTAGTGGTTACAGGGTCTGCATGAATTATGGAAGCAATAAATACAAAGAGTGTGGCTGTTAGTCGAGATTCACAGTGCACAGTACTGGGCCCAGTACCTCTAGGAACTAGTCCACTAGTTGGTGCAATTTCTGTTGTGTGGATACCTTTTGTCTCACTGTAAGTCACAGGAACTGCAGAACCTGAATTATAAAGACCAAGAACCTGGTTAAGGCCAAGGTTCCAGAGCGGCTAGCTGTTTCATCCAGACAAACCCCTCGAAAGGTTGTTTTAACCCCACGGGAAATAGACAAGTCACCGCTGAGCTAAGTTGCCGGGTCAAAGCCGAAAGGAAGTCTTCACGCAAAACCAGAGACACACGAGACTTGGGCCAGAACAGTCAGCATTTGTGATCTGACAATTCAAAAAGATACATGTTCACATTTAGCCCTCTTGGTACCGTCCTGGAAGTTACCAGAAATGCTCTCGAGGACAGAGTATCAGACATACTAGTCTTACTGTCAGATTGCCTTGCAATGATGTTCTCGGTAAACCAAGCTAGTCCCTGCAGGGACTCCGTATTAAGCTGATAAAAACCTCACAATAGGAGCTCCTTGCTCACAATGTGAGAATTTAATTTGCCACTCAATCAAAAGCTAAGAACAGAAGATGAAAATAAGGTGGGTGTAAGTGTGAGTTTAGGACGGTGTCGCCCTCTGGGGCCATAAGGTTTCCCGTAACTGTGGCCTGTCTCTCTGGAGGAAAACATTAAGACTTCAGTTGTCTGCAAGTTGGCTAGCTCAGTGCTCTCGCGGGATTAACTGGGACACATCAGGATAGTCCCGTTCACACTGTGGTCACCTATAGACTCACCCACTGCGGCAGTGAGTGAGAAGTCAGTTGTGAAGGAATGACATGAGCAACCTGGCATGCACTGGGCAGCAGATACACTCTCAAATCTCTTCCAAGAATCGGTGAAAGCAGAATTCTGAACATCCGGGCTAGGTTTACGGCTAGTGTCTTATTCGGCTGCCTGTTGTTAGGTCCTGCTGGTGGTTGAAAAGTCAAAAGCCTTACTGTGGCACTCCCGGCCGTTCTCCTCCAGATTGTACCCATTGGGACAGGAACAGGTGTATTTTGGAGAGTGATCATTAATTTGTGGCGCTGGCAGGCACAAGTATTCACAGCCTCCGTTCGGCATGTCTTCTTCACACCAGTTTTTACCTATTCAGAGACAAAAGTCCTTTAAAAGAGGTCCTGTGGTCCCTGCTATACCTAAAGCCCGATTCTAGATACTGGAGACATGAGTCTTTGTTCCCAGGGAGATTACACTTGTCTCCTCTGTCCAACCTTCAAGTTCAATATGATGAAGAAGAAATACAAGGACAGGCAGTATGCTCTAAGGCTACCACAGATCCAAAGAAAGTTCTTGAAAGTGGCATACGGATTATGCCTGGAACGGGTGGGTGGTGAGGAAGCAGGTGGGGGCAGGAGGCACCCATTACAGGCCCGAAGCTTAGAGCGAAGATTCAGGGGAAGGAGATGAGCATGTCCTCCTTGGTCTTCACTCTGCCTTACAGAACCCAGCTAGAGGGAGGTTGAAGGGTTTCATTTAGACAGAAACAGTCAAATATTTTGAGTAGGAGCTGGTGTGACCAGATAGATGTGTTTGAGGATCTGCATAGAAGCTATGTCATGATGGGGAGGTAGGAAAAGTTGGTGGCATAAAAGCTACTTTGGAGGACAGTGCAAGAGTCTTAGCACAAGGCACTGAAGGCCGGGAGGTATGGAAAAGCCTGGAACAAAAGCCTGAATGCTGAGGGTGGGAAAGAAAGGGAAGAGCTGAAGTTCTGAAAGCTCCTTCACTAGGAGGTCAGAAATCAAAACAAAAAACACCATGTTGGACGTGTTTGAGGCAGGGGACTGGAGGGGAAAGTTCCATTTTAGAGCAAGTTGAGTTGTTAAAGAGCCACTGATAACCAAGCAGGTACTACACCACACTGCTGTCCTTACAGGGGCCTTCCAGATGGAGGGCTGTGCTTGTTCCCGTTACCTGATGGCTGGACAAGTTCGTGATAGACAATGATGTCTTGGGCATCATTAAGGTTGTTGACCAGAGTGGCCAGCTCTGACCCAGTGAATTTATTGGCCCCGTAGACTGCTTCATTTTCCCCATCTATCCAGTAGACACGATCCTAAAACAGAACCCTCAAATTAGCAGGAACACCTAGGATGAAGACAAGTCTGTATCTAAGGTCATCGTTATTTTCTGGCAATTTAATGGCGCAAATTTATTGAACACTGGTCTGGGAGGTTAGATGTTACACTGTTGGAGATGCAAGTTCAGGCTTCTTCAAGTGCTATAGGAAATGAGCATCGAATTTGTCCCATGTCTGACGTGAAAGCAGTTTCTCGGGTCATGCTCCTCTGCCCATCCCTCCTTGCCCCATTCCTGTTCTGTCCTTTCTCCCCTGAGGCGCTCTAGTAAGTCAGAGGTCCACACTTAGAGGTGACACACACATCTCACCTCAAATATGGTCAGCGCGAGAGGATGAGCTAGGAACTCCAGAGACTTGAGGACAATCCTGCGATCTTGGCCATTCAAGTCCACACTGGACAGCATGTGCAACTTGGAGTCAAGCCAGTAGAGACGACTCTTGATAAGGTCTGGGGAGGAAAAGAATTGTCAGCTCATGAGACGCCATCACGGCCCTGGTTTCCACTGAAAAGATCCAGGGAATCCGATATTCTATTCTCATGGCTCCTTCTCCAGCATGGGTTCCTAAAGGGGTGCCACAAGCCTTGCGAGGCAGCATGCGGGGTCTGTACCCACACTCACTCTGGGGGATTAAAGGAGGACCTAGGATTCTCAAAGGAGCTGACTTAAGATATGTTATTCACATTATAGGAGTGTTAAGAGAGGCGAGCATGTTGTTCTTCCCTGTTGGGTGAGAGTTCCTAAGGCCCAAGATGCACTGAATTTATGTCCCATATTAGGCCCAAATGGACAGAAAAGCTAGTAACGACAGAGCATCTAATATGTTAAGGCCCCACCATTGGATTTGCATTGCTCAGTTACTCTCATCCAAAATTCCTGCTATCGAAGGAACCATGGGAGCTGTCTGCTGTAGTCCAGAATAAACTACGGAGGAAAGCGAAAGCTGCGGGGACCGTTGGATTGGTGGCCAAGGAAGGAAGGACAGACATACCGAGTGTAATTCCATTAGGCCATTGGATGTCCACTGTCACCAGGGCCCGCCTATCAAATCCATTCATTCCTGCTTTTTCTATTTTAGCTGGTTCTCCCCAGTCTGACCAGTACACAAAGCTAGGAAGAGTTAAATGAGAAAGAAGCCTCAGTGGTTTAGAAGGGATAAACTTGTAGTTTTGGATACACATGTAAAGAATGACTAGAAAACTCTGGAGACCAACAGTAAGAGGTAACGGTCTAAATTACGTTCCGGGTAAACAAAAGTTAACACTAAGAATCTAGGCTTAGCTTATTATGAACTATATTAATCTATATAAGTGTGATAATTGTATTTCAACCCCCAGGCACAGGTTATATATTTCCTTTACAAAAGGCCAATTCTTTCAGAGGAGTGAAAGACGAATATATGTTAAGCTTTATCGGAGGGGCTTGGCTGACTGTTCTCGCGAGGATTCCCGGGGGTCAGGGGTCATTACTAGAGGCTTAGTCAACTTCCTAAGATGCTTTTCTATATTATTTAGCACCGATTTAGGGCAACCTCTTGGTGAAATGTTGCTAGAGAGGTCCGTTTATTTCAACTGGACTTTCAGACAACTTGGACATTTAGATGAAAGCTTTGAGGAAATATGGCTACCAAAAAATCCTCACAACTCGTGTTAGTACTTAGGTTTGGTCATCCGGAGCTAACCTGACAGAGCATTCAGACAAACATTAAAAATAACTTGCACAGATGCTGGGTGGCCATAAGGGTTCAGATACAGGTTCTGTGTGCACATCAAGTCAAACACGTTAACGTCAGTCAGTGCTCATACTGCCAGGGAGGGCCTGGGAAGAAAGCGACTTACTCAACCGTGATACCACTGACCTCTTGAACTGGATAATTCTCTGTTGTGGGGAGCTGTAAGTCTTGGGATTTCAGTACTGTTTCAGCCAGGAGGAAAGCTCCTGGCATATGCAGATAGCACCCAAAAGGCTAGAAAAAACAGACTACAAACCCAGACAGTGGGTCCACAGCTATGGAGGCAGGCTCCCGCAAGTCAGAGTTAAACAGGAACTTCCTCTTGGTTCCATCAAGGGTAGCTACTGAAATAGTCTTAGAAGCCACATCAGTCCAGTAGATGGTCTTGTACACCCAATCAACAGCAATGGCCGCGGGATTATAGACATTGTCGATCATTTTAACATGTCTACCAACCTTGTCATCAATTGAGGCACTGAAACAGAATAGGTCACAAGAAATTTAAGAGTTTGACACCATCAGAGCCTGGAGAATGGACTTTCTGTTTACAAAATGGTCCACACCTTTGTTGAGAAGAAACTCGAGTAACACCGGAGCTCACCACTCAGATCATTTAACTATGCTTCTTACTGATACTAACTAAGAATGTCCATTATTTAGCTGCTGGTATGTACTCGATAAGCAAGACTGACCCATTTCTAAGTGAAGGTGTTGGTTGCAGGAGATACCATCTGAGTTTCTAGAGTTCCCCTTAAGAAAACGCTGTCACTACCATTTCTATTGGTAGCCACTGTGAAAAGCTGTCAATTAACTAGAAAGAATGGGGTGACAAGAGGAGAAACTAAGATGCCCTTTGTGATAATCCTATAGCTACAGCCTCCTTTTCCTTCGTACACAATTGTTAGTCTCCAGTGAGGAGCTGATAGTAACTTACTAGTTGAAGAATCAATCAGTGTCCAGATTTAAGAGTCCCAGCTAAGTAGATGCTAGAGTGGCGCTAGAAACTCCTCCAAACCTTCCCAAAGACCAAGGACTTAGGCTGAGACCCTAAGCAGGGAACTGAAGTTACCTGAAGATGGCCTTCTGGCTGAGATCAGCCCAGAACAGTTTCTGAGCAGTGATGTCCGCATCAAGAGCTACAGTGTTTCTTAGCTGTTCAACCAGCTGGATATATTCCTTCCTCTCCAAGCCAATCTTCCGGATGTCTCTTCGATTCGTGAAGATCAGACTTGGCTCTTTGCCTGCAAGATAGCAGTCAGGTTTATTTAGTTTCACGTTAAGAAGGCAAGGTCCTTCTAAGTCTCCTCCTCCCAAAGGAGGAGCACTTAAAAAGTAAAGGCACCCCCAAACACCTGAGGAGGATGCTTGCTGCAGTCCGTGCCCCCGGGAACTGTAAACACTTCCCACTGTTCAAGAAGGCAGTCCTGGGGTCACAACACTCAACAGTAGGGTGGCTGACCAGCCCAGAACAGTTTCTAAGCAGCTGTTGACTAAGTTACTTACTGGGATTGCATTCAAGTTTTGGAAGCAGGAAGTGACTGCACCTGGTAGGTATTCACGGTATCCTATGCAAAAGAAACTGACCAAGGCAGGTGTCTAGGGAAACGCTCTTTTGTTTAACCTGTGATATTGCACTGGGAGTTAAGTAGCACTGATCTCAAGAAGAGACAGTCCCGGACTCAGGATGGTTCGACCTAGGATTTTTCAGCTTTATGATGGTAAAAAAGCAGTTTGCGTCCAGTAGAAACCACACTTGGAATTTAGAGTTGGGATCTTTTCCCAGGTCAGTGATATGTGCTACCATCCTCTCTTGTGATGTTCTCCCACGATGCTGGGTGGTAGCAGTGAGTCGCAGCTCCTGGTCAGCCCCGTGATCACGAGGATGTGAACAGCCGATGCGCTGACGCCCATGTATACCCATACAGCCGTTCTGCTTTTCACTTTCAGTACGGTACTCGATATGTTACATGCGACATTCAACACTTCCTGGGCTTGTGTTAGATGATGTTGCCCAACTATAAGCTGACATAAGAGTTCTGAGCATATTGAAGGCAGGCTTGGCTAAGCAATGATAGTTGGTAGGTTACGTATATTAAGTGCATTTTTGACTTGGGATATTTTCAACTTACAATGGTTTATTGTGACCCCATCATAAGTCGAGGAAGAGCTGTACTACTTTAATTCCATAATTTAGTTGACTCTTGGGGTCATTGGCTGTACCCTTGGTAAGCACTTACTCCCAAAGGTACCAGAGCAACACCAGTCCAAGTCCATTTACCTACTGCCTTGCACACGCCAGTGGCAAGATCCATCTGATAGCCCCGACTACATTCACACTTGTAACCGCCTTTTAAGTTGATACAAATTTGGCTGCAGATTCCCGGATTTTGGCATTCATCAATATCTAGGAGGGAAATTAGGATTAGTCTTTTGTGCCTAGATGACTTAGAGCAAGATACTGTCCTTTCCTATCTCTCCCCGCCCCCCCACCCTCCCTGCACAAGGGCTGAGGCTCCCTCCTGGACTCACCTCCACAGATTTTCTTATCTATCAGTTCAAACCCAGCTGCGCAGTCACATTCGTAGCCTATAACGAGGTCTTTGCAGATGTGAGAACAGCCACCATTATTAACCAAGCATTCGTTTACATCTGAAATAGAAAGGGACCAGGGTTACCCCACACCTTATTCCAAATTGATATTTGCCCCAATTAACATTTAAACTCTGGGCTTTTTGCAATAACTTATCTAGTTAGTCTGGTCAAACCCGTGACTTTCCTAAGGTCTAATAATCTGTCTTCAAGATACGCATCTCGGAGGGTTTGGGGGAAGAGTAAACCCAATCTCCTTGGCAGGTTACCAGCTGGCTAAATAGTACTAAGTCAAGTGTCTCTATTGCTGATCGGTTATCTTTAAGGAGGTAAAGCTATGAACTAGTTTGTCACTGCTCCAACTTCTAAGGCTTAAAAATGCCACTCTGAAGCCCAGCAACTGAACTCGGTTCCTTAAAAGTAGTGTGAGCAGGGACTGCGCAGGGTGCACACTGCATTAGTTAGGGGCGATGTCATGACCCTTCCCGACTCTGGGCTCACGCAACTCCTCCACTTACGACATTCCTTCAGGGGCTCGTCACTCCAGTCCCTGCAGTCCTGCTCCTGGTTACATACTTTACCGATATCTATGCACTCCCCACTTCTGCACTTGAACTTGCCAGGGCCTAAGCACTGATTGACTACAAAGAGAAACACAAAAGCGAGGAGTCCATTGGTGGGGCTGCTCCAGGCAGTCCTCTGACTCACCCCCAGGAGGAGCCCCTCACCATTTTTGCAGTTGACCTCATCGGAGCCGTCCACACAGTCCCGGATACCGTTGCACTGCCTGCTGCCGTGGATGCAGCTCCCGTCCTCACACTCAAACTGGTCAGGGCGGCAGGTTCGCGAAGCTGCAGGAGGGGGCGGGGGAGGGGGCGGCAAGGACAGGGGAGGGTCAGCCAAGCCGTCCAGGCGGACGCGCGGGGCGGGCGCGGAGCAGGCCGGACCGATAAGAAGGCTACTTACGACAGTTGACTTCGTCGCTACCATCTTTGCAGTCGGGGTCCCCGTCGCAGCGCCACTTCTTGTGGATGCACTCGCCGGAGCCGCACTGGGTCTCGCTGGCCGGGCACTTGGTGTGCATCACCGGCTGGCGGCCGCACTGCTCCAGGGACTCGTCCGACTGGTCGGAGCAGTCGGCATCGTCGTCGCACACCCAGCTGAGGGGGATGCAGGACGAGGTGCTGCACTGGAACTCGTGCGCACCGCACGTCGGGGGCGCGCAGTCCAGCTCGTCGCTGCCGTCGCTGCAGTCGTCCTGGCCGTTGCAGACGAAATTCCTGGAGATGCAGCGGCCGCTGGAGCAGGTGAACTCGTCGGGGCTGCACGTGATGTTGCCTGCGGGGCGGGGGGGCGGGGGGGGGGGAGAGCAGGCCTCGCTGAGTGCATGCGGGACTCGTCGTGCCTTCCAGACTCGCGTCCCACAATGCAATGCGCGGGATCTCGGATCGCGGACCCTAGCTCTCCAAGCTTCACTTAAAAGCTATCGTGGAATTCTATCCATATCCAAGTTCCTGGCGTACTAGCAAGCATCTAACTATATGGACAAGATGCAGGGACACTTGAATGAGAACGGAAAGAAAGGACCAAGAGAACAGTTGAAGACTTAGAAGTTAATCTGAGGTGAGAACCACAACAGATTCCTAAAGGGACAGCGATCAAGAACTTAAACCTGACCGGGGGATTTCATTTTGAATGGCAAAGACTGAGCTATCTCTACATAGACAGACAGTTTTCTCTAAAATCAGTTCAGATCATCAGCTGAGACTACCATGTATCAGGTACACAGATTAACATAGACTCATAATAAGCATTATCACACTATGAACAAAAATCAGCCATTATTTATGCTACCATACATGGCTCCTTCTCTGTTGGTCCTTCAAATGAGGATCAGGAATAACAGGCCTTAAATATTTTCAAGTGTTAAAAAGTCACTGCTAGGGCTAGAATCAATCTCAATCTTAGCCGCCTGGTATGCTAATGATGATAAACCAGGCAGACTAGCCAGTTTGTACTTGGACTCAAATTCCTGCCGAATGAATCAAGGTCACAGTTTGGTGGTAATTAGGGTAGAGACCACGACTCTCTTGGGAAGCAAAGTCTAGATTTAGGAGGGAAACACTTGGCAGCCCTGGGGCTTACCAATACATAAAGCTCAATTCTAAGATTGAACACCGAAACTCATTGGACTAGGTGCAGTGGTATTGACCTCAGAAGTCGACTTCTCCATGCAAGACTGGCGTTTGGACCGCAAGCACGCTCAGCTCACTAGTACTCTGCTGCCTCAGGAGGCCCATGCCTGTCAGCCTTGGGAGCTGTCGCTCTCGGGGCCCTATAAAAGGGCGGTAGCTTGAAAGAGTGCTCACAGCAATGTTTGTTCAACCCAGATATTTCCCAGGGCCTCGCCTGGAACGCGCAGCACTTTATTACACATTTTCCAGGAACAGAAACATGAAAGCATAGGAAACAGAGCTCATTTTTACAGGCAGGAACCTTGAGAAGAGACAAAAGTACCATCGGCTGGGTAGGGTTTTCTTTGGGTCTGTGCTGGCAAGATGATAGGTAACGCTTCTGTGCCAGGTTAACCTTTGGACAGCCTCAAAGAGAATCGAGGTCAGAGGCTAACTCAAGCGGCTCGTATGCTACTCAAGGCATTTATTCCAAAAAGCAGACCCACTTGAGACCTAGGAATGAGCTTGCTGGCCCTAGTCCCCTGCTGGTTGTACTGAGCCCAGGTGAGGCAGGCCCGTGCACCCCTGTCCTAACACACAGACGCCCACACCGTCGTGGCCTCACTGAGCTCCTTCTGGATGGCGGTGTCCTGAGTGACTTACCTTCTCACTTCTATCTGCCTAGGACAAACACCGAAGCGGGCAGTGGTCAGTCACCACGGGGACTTCTGTCAGTTTTAGGGCAGTAATGAAGGCCAAGTAGCTGCGCAGAGAGCGAAGTCACTGAAACGCCAGTCAATGGAACTGCATCTTCACGCTCCTGGAAGCTTCTCCCCCTGCCCACCCTTCTTTGAGCAAAAGGGTCTTGGGGACAAAGCCACTCAACACTGATCTTCTTACCGCAGTTTTCTTCATCTTCACCACTGTCACAATCATTTTCACCATCGCACCTCCAGGACACTGGGATACACTGAGTGGAACGGGCGCCACAGCTGATTTCATTTATGCGGCATGTTCTCATATCTGTTGACGATATACAGTCTCAAAAGAGCCTCCCCCACGCCTCCGAGCCAAGCTGCTGCCCCTGAGCTGCCTGCGTGTGGGCTCGCCTGTCACCCGGTGGCCTGGCGAAGGGGTGAGATTCGACTGACTAGTTGAAGCCTGGGGAGATGGTTCACCAGCTCCACGGCTGAGAAGCCACAGGAGTCGGTGCTGCCCGGCAGGGCCCCGAGAGCCTTGACCGTGTTACTCCTTCAAGGTTCCGTGGCGTGCTCAGCTCTGGCTTCTGTTTTACTTGGCGCAGTTAGGCTTATTGGCTGGCCTGCTCCTTGACCTTTTTTTGTGTGGCTCCTTTTTTTTTTTTTTTTTTTGTTATCTGTCAGATACCAGATAAGGTCACCTAATTCCCACTTCTTTAAAGGCTGGATGACCTAACACCTGGGAAGTCTTCTGCTGACTAGGTTCCTTTATAGGTTTCTTCGCGACCTACGTGGGCTTTGCCACAACGGGGACCCCTCCTGATTGTTGACCTCGCTGGGCCACCCTCTACTAACACTCAGGGCCGCGTCTCTGTGGAACCTGGCTTTCCCTGGGGCGATTTACCTGCCATGACCAATGTTCTTATCGCTCCCCTGATTCCTTGCCTTGAAAACTGAAACTGATGCATTTATCTTCCTTTCCGCTTCACTGCATTTTGTCACCCTATCCGAGACCTAAACTTGGGTCCTGTTAGATTTGCACTTTTCGTGTTTCAACAGGTCTCTACTGCTTTGAAATAAACTCCAAGACTTTCTTCACCACGACATTCAAATGATCCTAATTTACCTATCCCAAATCCTTCTCCTCTGTGATGTCACAGACCTTTTCCCGGATATCCACCTAAGGACACGTATATACATTGGCATACCTGTGAAATTTTTCTTATTTAAGAATAAGCTGTAAGCTTTACCCTACTTAAAAGCCTCAGGTAACAGGTTTGTTAAGAAATCACAATGTCACCCTAGCTCTAGCTAATTTACCCCTTCAGTAATAGGTTTTGTTTTTTGTTTTTGTTTTGTTTTTTATAACAGAAGCTGTACATCTAAAAGCTTATGTTATAAAAGCTTATCCTGAGCCCAAAGGGGGAACCCTCCTATCTCGACTTAGCTTCCAGGACCAGAGTACCATCTGCTCGGAGTCATGATTACCAAATATTTGAAATCTATGCACCTAGTCAAGGAGTTCTTAATCAAATCGGCTGGCTTCGGTCTTAAATATTCAATAGTGAAGCTACCCAAGAGAACGTCAGTCTTGTTAGACTAGGGACAACATTCTTTAATGGACACTCATCAACTTGTTAATGACTTGACTGACCTTGGAGTCCACTGGCCTACACATCAAGGTAGGCCAAGGGAAACAACCAAGTTTTGGATGAAATAGTACTTAGAGCTATGAGACACAAAACAGCCTGGGAAAGTTACAGTCCAAAGCAAGTCACTCACGGCACTGTTCCGGGTTTTCATCAGAGCCGTCTTCACAGTCGGGATCCCCGTCACATTGCCACCGGCTGGGGACACACTGGCCATTGTTGCACACAAAGTCAGACTCGGCACACGTCTTCTTTACTACAAGAGTTTATTGGCAGGGTTAAAGTTGTAGGCACCTGAGAGCTGATATTCCCATTGGGGGTGAAACTGCCTGTTGACACATTTTATTCTAACGATGGAACGGAGTCAGCGCTCGACTGCTAATATCCAGGAGAACACTAGAAAAATCTGTTTTTTTTTCCCTCCAGGGGAGCAAGGTGCTCATTTGAGAGAGTTGGGGGATATGGAAGTCATGGTAAGACCGGGGTTGCTCCTTACCCTACAACCCAGGGATACCTTACAATTAACTTCTTGCCTGTTTTATGTTGTTGAGTTTTATTCAGTACTAGTTTTATTCTCTTCATGCGTTTCTTCCAAGTCCTTCAAGTGCTTCCTAAGGTTTGAGAGCCAAACATTCCATCCCATGACTGGATCATATAATACAACTGTTCTGGGGGCATCTCTTAACAGCGCATGGGGTTTAGTGCGGAGTTGGGAGGACAAGCCCCAGGACTGAATATTGTCACTCCTACAGGTCTGCTGGGGCAGAGGAACCCAGCCAGTAAGAAACAGAGAAAGCTTAAACCCCGCTCATAAACGAGGTGACACTTAGAATCCAAGAGATGGAGTAACCGCAGCTAAAAGTCATAGAAGATGCTGTGAAAGCTGCCAATGTCCCCAACTGAGGACTAGAGTAAAAAATCGCCTTAGAAAGGTATCAATTCTGCTTCTAATTCTGGTGATCATGCAACTTGTCCAAACTGGGACAATCTCAGCAGAATGGGGACACTGAGAACTATACCAGGAAGAGAGGCATAAACCTGGACTCTCTTAAGCCAACTGGGCAGCTTGGTCACCTTACCCACCAGAAAGAGTAGGAAGGGTCTCCATAAGCAGCCACATAGGGTATTCTAGGCTTCTCCTTCCCAAGCTGTATTCTTCCTAGCTCATGTGCCTCTTCTTCTCTAACGAATATTCTGGAATGGTACATCAGCTAAAAGCTGACAGTTTGCTAAGAATTTGAAAGGGATTGCTTCAAGTCTGGGGTCTGAACTAGGGACAACTCACAGGGTGGAGAGGACACTGAAGTAGAGGGCCCCCCTAGTTTAGCCTCGGACATGGTGCACCAGGGAAATAGAATGACTACAGTCCATTCTGAGAATTCAAGATGTGGTGAGGGATCCTAATGATCCGAAAGGGATAACTCATGTCCATGAATTGTGTAGCCAAGGAAACAAGAAAGGCCATGTTAAACTCTTAGATTCGCACCTGTTTCTAAAAATCATCGAAATACTCAGACCCCAGTGTTAATGGTTAAAGCAATATCCAAGGCCTGTGCGCTCCTGAGCACGTCGGAATGTACGAGAGCGTCTGCAGAGTTAGTTTGCTGTAATTCAACCTGCAGTGGTCCTCAGGAAGAGGAAGCAGGGAGTAGTTGTAAAGAGACCACGTTGTCTGAAGATGTATAAAATGTTACAGGCACAGGCAAGACTGGCTGTACTACGAAGTGTCCAAGCAAACGATAACTAGGGATCAAAACTTGCTAGAGTTCATCTCTCTCCATTCTGAACGCAGACTGGGAGGGTCAAGAAAGGCTATTTGAATTGGGCCTTAAGAGATGGATAGAAATGTAGGTGTGCCACAGGGGAAGAGATGTACCAGTTACCCGCGCAGAGGGTCTAAGTTACTCATTAATCCGGTCAGCCTCACACTTGTAAAAGACTTGAGTTCCTGGGGCTGATGGAAGCACATGGCTTGTGGATTCCCAGGGGCAGTTGACTAAAAATGCTGGTTGACATGCTTGAAAGAAACAGCTCTGCTGAGATTGCAGCCCAGTTCAATATCAAGACGTTGGACAGGAAAAATACTAAGTGGCTTTATGAGTTTTAAGCAATTGTGCAGGCTTTTCCCTTCCAGGGAGGAACATCTCAAAATAAACATGCAGAACCTCCCTGAGCTGTGTTCCCACTTTCCTTCTCTACCTTCATACCCAGGAGGCAGAGAGCAATGCTGGCCAAGAATATATTTAATTTTTCCCACCTCGTGTGATTCTGAGTACATACATCTACCCCCTTAACTCTTCCAAACCCTCCTGCCGTGTGTCTAGAAGTTATTTATGTGGAGGCTATTTTAGGAAAAGCCAGCGGTCACCCCTACAATGACCCAGGTTAGCTGCTACTAAGTTAGTCAGATGGTCAAAGAAGGCTTCTGAAACATGAAGAGAATAGTTACTTTAGAAGAACAATGGGTTTTGCCATTGCAAACACCCATGATATTGCTGGGCAAGCTGAAGCATAAGACCAGGTGCCGTGATGCTTACGCTCTGCCATTTTTGTAATAGCACATGAAGAAGCAGGTAAGGACATAACAAGATGGCAATTGATGCTATCTACACTTAGCTTCTATTTTTCTTCTGTATTTCTAGTTTGTAGAGCGGACATCTTTATAGAACATCCTTGAAAAGGCAAACGACAATGTTGTCACCGACTTCCGCACACAGTCTTGTTTCAGGATTTTTACAACATAGAACAAAGGGATCAAAAAGTAAACTTCAGCATGTATTCAAGGTAACTTAAACACCACCTTGACATGTAGTTCTGGCTCAGCATGAGGCATTTCTCACAATGATCTTTTGATAGACACTGATCAGTGGGTATGACGGTCTATCCCCATTCTCTTGGGGAAAGACTGTCTTCTGCCCTAACACTTTAGAATTAGCATCTATTATGGGCAGAGACTTTTTAAAAATCCTTATCTGTGATCTGCACTGGCCTGTAGTTTCTATGTCACGAGTTTATTAATCCACCGAAACCTTAGGGGATTTCTTACTATACATGACTTACTTTCTTTTTGGGGGGATCAGAGTTATTTGAGAATTACAAAAAGAAAGTCTGTTCTAAGCAAGCTTCTGTCTGTCTCTACTTCTGGTCCTCCTGTCCCTTCTCCTAGCTTCCTATACCAAATGTTTGACCTACGATAAACCAGGTCCTGTCATTTGAAAGGACCCCCATTTGATTTTCAGCATTCCCCACTCAGGCTGATAGCCCCGTGTCAAACATTCAACCAGATTCCTCTGGACCAGGATGTGTAGACTCTTGGGACCCTGGTTCAAAGCAATTTTTACGAGTGGATTCTATTTTCAGAATCCCGATACATTTGAGAAGCTAAGATAAGAGCATCCCATTCAGTGATGTGCATGCATCCTCATGAGGTGGCCGGGGACACCGTTGGGCTCCTTACTCACCACAGTTCCTTTCGTCACTGCCGTCAGTGCAGTCTTCGTCCCCGTCACATTTCCACAGCAACGTAATACAGCGGCCATTTGTGCACTGGAATTGGGAGGGTTCACATTTGGCTTTTCTTCCTAAAATCAGGAGGGAGCACTTAGCTAAGCTGGGATACAAGCATGGGAAGTTAGAGATGCAAGTTACCCAAAACCCATGGATACGGTCCCTCTCACAGGGACAGCTGCAGACATAGCAGCGTAGAACATTCTAGTCGCCAGGGCTGGGTGGGCACTGGGGCAGTGACGGACAGTAATTGAGTTCTTAGCTGGGCAAACACCATCTGGAGAAGACTAGATTTCCCAGCCTCTCTTGCAGTGAGGCACAGCCATGGATGGGGCTAAGGTCTGGCTACGGAATATAAATAGAAATGGTACATAAAACTTCTGGGAAATATCCTCAAAGGGACAGGGACCCATTTTCCTTTCTTTTATTCCTTTCTGGCTCCTGAAAATTGGGCATGGTGGCTGGAATAGTGAGCTTGGGCGAACGGAGCCAGACCATGATAGAAGGAACCTAGATTGCCCAGAGGCCACGGGGAGTTGGGTCGGAGTCACCTGCCCCTGGACTCATTTCCCTCGTTTGTTTAACTCACTTGTGTAGCTACAATCACACAGCCAAATCCTAATCCTTTAATGGCATTTCTTGGCCATATTCTTTACGGTTATTCATGAATGATGCTCCCATTACAAGTAAACTAAGGGAGATTTAGAAAGGGTAGCAAGGAGGGGGCAGCAGAGAGAGTTTAATGTATGCCCCCTCGTCTTAGAATTTGAGATCTCATTAGAAAAAGACATGCTTACAAAACGCCTCGAAGATAAAAATCAAGAAGGTACAGTTGAGAGGTAAAGGCAGATCGTTCTTAGCGAGGGGAGAAAAACAAAGTGAGGGAGAGCCACAGACCTGGATTTTGTTCCTCTGACTCTCCGTGTTCCTATGCTCGACGTATGGACATTTAATTCACATGGTGGTATGAACTAATCCTTGCAAGTAGAGCACTTAATTTCATCTGTTTTTTTTTTTTTTTTTTTTTGCCTGGCACGGGACAGAGGACGTTCAGGGGTTTCCTACCATGAGCACGTGGATTTCTTTGAGCTACAAGGCGAGGATCTGGTTGTTTAATAGAAATAGACTGCAAATATTCGGGACAACCAGGGGTGCCCTATAGCTCCTGCGGATTACTCAGGGAGGCCTTCCAAGCAGAAAGCCTTCCAACTTCCTGCCACCTTCCTGCATTTACAGCTGCGGCGTGCTGGTTGAAGAACAGATGCTCCAGGGACAAGCGCAGGCTGGAACTCTTGTGCTGGGCGCACAATACTCCCTTTGCCTCCTGGCTATAGCTACTCCCCACTCTCCGGGGTCAGCCTATGCTTTGTGGCTAATTCCCAGGGAGGTTAGAATTCCGCCCCAGTTAGGTTTACCGTATGGGTGTGGTGACATTCTCAGGTCCTCAATGTATTCGTGAACGGCGTGTACCACTCTGCTCCCAAGAGTCCAGTTAAGCTGGGACCCAGATACAATGCAGTAGGATTTGGTGGCATTTCCTACCTCTATATCATGCCATTCGTTCATTCCAAAGTATCGTACTGGGCGTAAGGTATCAGGGATTGAGAAGGGAAGAGGTTGTTGGTGGGATAGGTCAGGGGCTGGTTTTTATACTGTTCAACCGAATAGGAAGAGCAGCTGCCTCCCCCCTCCCATCACTGTAATCCCAAGAGCTTCTCTGTGTTCTCAGTGCTGGGGCAATCTGCTCCAGGAGCCCCTGGCTTCAGTTCCCTATCCCCATGGCCTTTGAGGGCTGTGGGAGTTGTAAGAATCTACTTAGAGTACTTCATTTGAAAAGTAGCAAGTGCACAATTTGTCGTCAGACAACATCAATAGAAATCTAGTTGGAAAGAACAGTCAGGCTGCAGGTAGGAGGCTCTGAATTATTTTTAAAGGTTTTCGGTACCAAAGGTTGTTCAGTGAAAAAGAGACAAAAATTCAGACACTGATACCTAGACTGTCAAAAAGGTAGGCATATAATCAGACTTGGACATATAATCAGACTTGGACATAAAAGTAGGTGTTAAATAATGGTTTTCCAACTTCAGGGTTAGGTCCTGAAGATCTGAAAAATGACTTTTGAAGCTACAGATTTCCTAGATGCTCAAGCTGGCCTGGGATCAAATACAGGGACACAGGTAAAATAAGGCTGGCATTCAGCTCACCAGCACCTCCAACAGGGTCTCTGAACATAGTTGTAGCAAACGGAACGATCAGCAGTAATAAATGATACTAAAATCCCAGCAGCATTGCTTCAAGAGTCGATACTGAGCAGACTCAGGACAGAGAAAAGCATTTTCTTAGTGTTTATTCCAATACCTTAGGACCAAAAGGAGTTTAATTTCTACCTCTTCTTATCTGAGGTATTTCCACTTCTGCCGGATTGTCCTAAAGCTTCTGCCCGATTATCCTAAAGCTGTGTTTTTACCGGGACACACACATGACTCTGCATTACCGGGGTGATGGGGGTTAGAAGGGGAGAAAGGTACTGAATGTTGCTGCTCCTTTATGAGAGGAGCGGGGTGGGGGTGGTGGGGGCTAAGGCTGTCCAGCTGCCTTTCTAAAGGACCCTCTCTTTAAAGAGAGGTGAGTAAAGACTATAAGCCTTATGGCCGTGCCTCAGTTTCTTGTTATCTAAGCACTCTGTTATGAGAGATTGCTCCTGGGCAGAAAATGCTCCTGGTGCAGAGTGGCCAGGGCCCCCGGGCCCTGAATCTGGTGCTGGGACCTCAGCCAGACTGCAGCACTGTGGGTCTTCTGTCCAAGATTCAAAAAGATTCTCCCTCACACCTCCGGCGCTCAGCTGGGAATGCTGCCGTACAGAGCTCCAGGAGAACTGAAAGCACCAAACAAGTTAAGAAGCTTTTGGTTTCCACAGCTTTGGGGGATTACAGGACTGTGGACCCATAGTCTATTTTCATCCATGACAGTTAAGTCTCAGGTTCAGCTTCTACTTTCATAAAGGGAACAGGTTGAGCTTGAAATCATCTCTACCCGAGGTGCTTTTATTGATTTTTTTTTTTTTCAAAATTTTTTTTGAGAGAGAGAGCGGGAGGGGAGGGAGGAGGGAGAGAGAGTTCTAAGCAGACTCTGCCCTGAGCGCGGAGCCCAACGCGGGGCTCATCTCATGACCCTGAGATTGCAACCTGAGCTGAAACCAAGAGTCGGATGCTCAACCGACTGCACCACCTAGGCGCCTGCTCCCTGCCCGAAGGTGCTTTTAATTCTTAGACTAAGCTAAGACCACCAAGGCCTCAAGAAATGACCCCAGAAGTAGAAGCTCTAGGCAGCCTGTTTCCCCAGATCCATCTACTCAGAAAGGTGAACAGTTGGGAGAAAGTGTTATTTTTAGCAGGTTTCTCAGAGCCACAGGGTTTCATAGGAATGCCTTAGTGCCAAAAGGGTGGTTAAAGTTGAGGGGGAAAGTGACAGTGGGGAAACTTGGGTATTTTGTCTGTTTAACCAGGAAGGCTTTCTTTTTCGATACTAGAGTTTTGTGTGAGCATTTGAGAAGGGTTCTTTCTATTGCTTTAAGAAACCAAACTGTTGGCCTCGATCTGCATTTTCTTTTCAGCTCTAATACTTAGAATGAATATCCCTGCCCCTCTGGGTCAGGGGGTTGGAAGTCCCTTGCACCTAGTCATATATGTACCTCATCACAGCTATTTGCATTGGTATTGAATGAAGGCCCGGAAGTGTCAGAGGCTGACTTGCTAATTCTGTCACTTGCTTGGGGCGGGGGGCGGGCATCAGACCCTGCAAACTGACGACAAGGTGCCTTGTCCCAGGAGCCTTGCTTACCTAAGGAGTGAGCATTGCTGCCCAGCCATGTTGGCAGGTCACTGGCTCCAAGAAACTCAGCGGTTTACATGCACAGAGAAGTCAGCCTGCTGATGTCGGACTGTCCCCGCAAGGGTTAACAAGGAAGAACAATATGGAAGCTTCTGTGGAGAACTGCATAGACCTTCCAGTAAATACCCAGCCTTCCACATGGGCTACGCATTTCCCAGAGAGAGGTTTCCGGGTATCAGGTGCAGACCTGAACTTGAACTTGCACAGAGAGACTCGGGCTGCCACTCCTCCAGGACTGGCAGGCCCGAGGAGTCCAGTGGCTTGCCCTGTCCTTGTTGCTGGAGCACCCGGCTGTTATCTACAGGAATTTCTTCAGTCCACTTGGTTTGCCACTTCGGGGCCGCCAAGGGCATTTATTTTTAGTCAGGCTCACTTCTGCTGCTTCTTTAATGCCAATCTTTCTATTCATAGGCTAAAACTCATTTTAGGACCAGCAGACTTGCGAGTCAGCAGAGTGGTTTTTCTCTCTGGAGAGGAGGTTAGTGAGTGGGAGGGAGGAAGGAAGACGGCCGGAGCTGTCGGCACAAAGGCTGAGCTCTGGCCCTCACGTCAGCCTCTAAAGCACTTGGAAGAACCAACCAGAAGCTGTTAAACACTTTGGCTAATCCTTCTGACTCACTGAAATAAGTGAATCTTACAGTTCAGTTATCAGTTTTTCCACGGACATTGGGTGCAGGTGATCTTAAGAATCAAGGGTAAATAAGTTCTTACAATTGTTGGCCAAACACGGCGCTAAGACTTCAGTCTTTTAATTCACCTAAATTCTAAATCCTACACTCTGAGCACTACTGTTCCCCTTTTATGTATCAGGAAAGAGGAGTATAGATAAGGGAGCATAGTACTTGCCCAAGATCAGCCTGCACAGAATGAGAATTTGAACCCGGGCGGTCTGGCTCCAGATACCACACCGCTGATCATGCACACAACCTAGAGCACCTAACGCAGGGCTACTTCCCGCTAGAATATTCTGTTGCTTTTGGTGACTTGGGTAGTAGAGTCCGTTTAAATCATTCCAGAATTAGGTAGTTTCAGCTGTCAAGATGATACTATCCTAATACAGTCTTATTATTGAAAGACAAGGCTGTCTTCCCTCCCTGCCCGTTTTCATTAAAAAAAAAAAAGCCACCTGAGTATCCTCAGCAAGGTTTTTCCTAGGACTACAGGGCTTGGCTTTCTAGTCTAGGGCACCTTGGTCAAGTCGGAGCATATTGGGAAGTTATTAGTTTCTGTGGGTAGAAGACTGCTAGGTCAGTGGTGCTCCTGTTCTCATTTGCATCCGAATCCCCACAATGCTTGTTAGAACCTGTGCTGGGCCCCTCCTCCCAGAATTTCAGATTCAGCAGGAGCAGAGTGGGGCCCAAGCTTGCCTTTCCAAGTTCCCGGATGGTACTGACCGCTGCTGGTCTCTGACCATACTTGGAAAGCACTGCCCGAAGGTTAGGAGGTGTAAGGTTCTACCCACAATGGAAGTGACTAGGTCATTTTCAGGGTTAGAGTACATAGTCCTGGCCCCCATAAGCCTGCATGCCCATCACCAGATGGGCATGGCTGGTAAATGCCACGCTTACAACAGACCTTATGGTGATAACATGAGGCGAAGCCTCTGTACCCATTAGGTGGGTAAAATGTATCTCGACGCCTTAACACGCATGCACGATAAAGAGGTTCTTCTAAAATCTGTCTTGTCTTCACCAGAAGCCCCTATGCTTGAGGGGCTCCATCCCTTCCTCTAAACCCTTGGTCTCATAGAGAGCCCGGGTTCTTCTCCCCTGACGTTTTGTCATCAAGCCCTGGCCCTGTCCAGACTCTCAACCGTCACTTGATCTAAATTTGTTTCCTGTTCCTGTCTCCAGACTGCCACATTCTCTATCCAAATCAAGACGGTGATTCAGGCAACCTAGAATGGCCTGAAGGGCCAAGGATGGGATCACTTCTGGGCTTCTCACTGGCCCTACCCAGGGCTGAGTCTAGTTCCCCACCGACTTCCCCCAACTTTTCCCTATTGGTGCCCACCAGCCATCTGCTCAGAGTGCCCCCAGGGACCCACCCACTTCCCCAGGCCTGCTTTGCTCCTGTCATTCCTGTGTACTTCTCTCCTGGAGTTGGCACAGATGTCTCCCCTTGAGAGATGCTTGCCCTAGCTGCCCGTTTCCATCTCTACAAGTGGAGATCCCCCGTAAGGCAGGGCGTGGAATTTATCTTTGTAACTTGGGACCAGGTTCCTGATGTCTCAAGAGTCTTTGGGCACTAGTGAGTATTCCTGGATGACTCAACTGATTTATTAATTCACTAATAAAGCTGGTTTGAACTACAGACTTTTTCCAAGGCATTCTTTCCAGCGTTTCTGAACTTGAAGCGTGTGACCAGTTGTTTGACCAGCTAGAAACTTTGGAAGACTCTACGTTACAAAGTCCACTGTTCCCTATGCCTGTGGGGGTGCTCGCACATCATCCTCATGCCACCCGATCATTTAAAAACGGTGTGCTTTCCCATACTGATCTGTCAGAGTGAGTGTGTCCGTGTGGGTGTGTCGGCCTCATTTTCCTGTGAGGACCGAGGTTCCGGTACACAGGGAACAGCAGAAGCAGCTAACTGGTAGAGTTAGAAATTTGACGTGTGGGACCTGGATTTCACTTGGGATATGCTTTTGTGCTCTTTGGGAATGTTGATAGCAACCCATCGTTGGCTCGAATCCGAACACTTTTGTAAGGTCATCTGTGGCGATGGAATAGTAGCATCTGGCTTTGTCACGTTAGAGTCTAAGTTCTTGGTGACAGTTGGGAAACATTGTGTAACAGAGGTAGCAGGTGGGAACTGAGGCAACCTTCAACTGCTATCTGCCTCTTTTATGATTAAGGCTTCAGTGTTGGATCTGCTCACTCCTCTCCAGAGCTTCTGTGCCAGGCTATCTTTGGCGCATTGATTTCTTGATTTGACTTCCCCACTAGACCAAATGCCGTAAAAGAAAGGACCAACCCCCTAGTTACTGTGTCCACGCCCCGCCCCCCCCAATGCCTGGTGGTGCCAAATGGCACATGGTAGGTGCTCAGTAGATGGATATCAAGTGGTTTTAAGCAGAAGTACAAGAAATGTTGACATCAGTCTACCACCTACTTCGTTAACCTACAGATCAGTTAATAACTCAGATCTTGGGAAGGCTTCTTAGGAAAATGAAAGATTAGAGGCAGTCTATAAAATAGGAACCCTATTACCTCATTGTGTTTGGGGGGAAAAGAATTAAGTTATAACACGGGAAGTAATTTGTGAATGTTGTGTTTAGGGGAAGTATTAGGTTATAACATGTAAACACGGGAAGTAATTTGCAAATGTTGTCTATCACTAAGGTTTTATCATCTCCCTTGCTTGGCAAATCGCAAGCTCCACCCTGCCCCGGCCCCCCAAAACCACATCTATATGCATAAAGGCTCCTAGCCAGTAGGCCCAACCCAGAAGCCCCAAGTTGGTGGCAAGATCAACCACTCCAGCCAGTGGTCCCATCTTAAAGTCTCTGCCTTCAAAGTTACCTCTTAAATGCAAGAGCATGCGTATCCTTCCTCCATTCCACCCACCCAGGAGCATTTCTAAAATACAAAGTAGTCAAAGGCTCTGCAAGCAAACATTAAGAAACCCCCCACTTTTTTTTTTTGCATAATCTGTCCTTTTTAATCTCGTGGTACCCAGGAGGCAAGCTCTTGCTTAACTTAGAGCCCCCGAATAACCAGCAGGCCCGAGCTTTCCTAGGACACATCACATGAAGGAGAAAGCATGCTAACTTTACGGTATCACCTGCCATCTGATTTAGTTCCTGCAGCATGGCTAGTGTATCTAACTAGGTGGCATTAACCACGCTAAGAGTTTTTATTGCTAAGCCAACAGAACAGCTTAGCAAAGAGACACCGATTCAGGTTGAAAAATACAGAGTGAAATCATCAAGTAAGATTCTGCTCAAGCTAAGTCACACTCAGCCTGAAAGTTAAAAAGCTATCAGTCCTCAAATTTATTAGCTAAAAATTCTTTAGCTGGGCACAAAAAATTGTCCCTGGACCACTTCTGCTCAACAGGTACATCTCATCCATCACCTCTGCAGAAGGTACTTTTGGACACTTGATCTTGGAAGTAGTCTCCATGCTGTGCCCTAAGAACTCTCTTGGGATGAACTTATAGTAGAAGGGAACATACTAAGCAATTTTGAGTCTATTGACTAACCATCTGGAGAGCAGTCTACCCTGAGCAGCGCTCCTAAGGCAGGTACATTTATCATAAACATCATTGCAGACCTTATCATAGCCTTTGGAGGCATTTGATTTCTCATAGGCTAGTATAGGAACGTGGCTTTCCAAAGAACAGTCAGTACCCAAAGTAAATTTAATTAACTTGAAGTCAAAGAGGTAACTGCCTATCCTCGATCATTCTTCCTTCTACCAAAAAGGACAGCTTCATTCACATTCTGTAAGAAATAGAAAACGATCTAGATTTTTAACATGAGTTATTTGTATGTCTATGCTGTGCTCTGAGTCTTTCGGCCTTTGGATCAAAACCCAAAACCATGTGCCTGGGAGCTACCTGTTCCCTTGATTATGGCCATGTTCTACTCTGGGAGTTCTTGTGAAGTCTTACCAGTTTGATACTTCTGGAATCGAAGGGGCTTGTAGCTACTTTTCATCGCTTCTAAAATGGTAGTAAAACTGTGAAATCAAAGTTATGGTTATTCAATTTTATGAAAGGCAGAAACACTTAAATCAGCACTTCACTTCTTTGAAGCATGGAGACTGCTCTAATTAACCTTACTAGCAATGCTTAGTGCTTCAACATGCAGTTGATCATGGTAAAGTCTTAATATTGGGCTGTGCTACTGAGCCTGGCGTTTATACATGCATGAGGAATCTGGGGACATAAGCAGTAAAAGCAGAGAATCAAAACAACACAGGACGGACATTCTAGCTAAATGTCACATGAAGGGAGCAACAGGCCGATTCATGGAAGGGAGGTGCTCAGACTTCAGGAAGCGGTCACTTGCCTGGTGATCCTCCTTTAAAGGATCTGGGCTCACATGCTCGTTCTTTGGCCTGAACGCGGATTGGGTTCGCTGTCACACTTTCCCTTGGTGCTACGGGATGGAAGTCAAGCTTATTTTCTCCTCTCCCTCCGGGTCTCTCGTACTGCTAGCTTCATCAGCCTACTCCCACAGTCAGAGAAGCTTCTGTCTCCTCTTTTGCTAGCTGCTAGCCGTATCTGAATAGCCCTCCTAAAACCTTGGTTTTTCTAGGCTTTGGCTTTAATGAATATGTGGTATCCCACACCCTAATTTTGACTACCTAGGCTGGAGGAAAATGTACTAGAATTCCCAGGGATTTGCAATCAGGTATACTCCTACTGAATTTCAACTTATCTTGTTAGCCTGGTTGAAGTTTCCGGTCAGGATCTTAGAACATCCCTGCCCCGTCCTCGAGTATTTTAGACCAGTGCCACGAGCGGGTTTTGGGGGGAGGGGCTGGGAAGAAGGGATGTATACCAAACCAGGACCAGAAAGTCAACCCACATACCCTGGGGCTTTGAACTTCAGAGAGGAGTCAGTCTGGGTTGGCTTAAGATCAATACCTCGCCAGCCAACCCCAGATTCTATCCAGTTGAAAAATGATGCGCCGCCTTTCCTTTGAAGAATTTAAGTCTTGCATGGGCTTCTGTTTTTCACTATTCATGGCATGTCATATATTTCACACGTGACAGAGGGGAGCCAAAGGGACCCGCACCTACCTAATACAAGGCCAACAGATGGCTTCCACTAACTCATTTCAACAGTTCAAGGGCATTCCCAGCATTCTATCCGATAAAGTTAACCTCTAAGGGAAAGTCATTACATGTTAAATCAAAAGGATACGGAGAGAACATGCAGCAAAAATGAATCTTTCTCTCACCTCCGGGAAGGTTATCAATAGTTTCTGGTGTACCTTAGTCTTTTGAAATGTTAGGAAGAGTATAATGCAAGTCATGGTGCTATTCTGAGAAATCATTTAATAAGTTAGTATTGCTCATCCATTAATGATTAATGTTCCAGTCTGAAAATTCTTGTAGGCAGGCCTTTTCCAGGCTCTGAGGTTTGTTACACATCAGAGGTTGTCTCCACGACTCGCCTTTTTCAAGGGGTCCAGGTCGGGGGGAAAGCTTTTGAGAGAACAGCGCGAAGGAGCCTGTCGGGTGTTACACGTTTCCTTACAGATAATACTTCTCAGGCTGCTATATTCTGAGTTCGCGGAGACATGTGACCAACCCAAACGTGATCGGGCGGCCAGCCAATCGCAGAGGGCAGAAAAGCCCGTCCCAGCTTCACACGCTCGCTTGCTCGGGACAGTCGGAGCCAAAGGACAGGGGGCACTGGGAGGCTTCAAACCCCCAAGTATGGCCCGAGAGGCTGCTTGACCACACACTTTAAAGTTGGCTCACTTCGGGAGACACGTGACTGCAGGCAGGCGGGCCTCCTAAGCCACCCGGCGGCAGGAGCTAGGGACTCTGGAACGGGTACTCAGGCCGCGGGCAGCGTTCTGTCCCACTTCCCTGGAGCTGGCCATCAAGCCCCTCTGAGTAACGTCCAAGATCCCTTCAGGGACGCGCCGGGACTCTGACCGAATCCTTAGAAGGGCTTCCTGTCCTCTGCCCAGGAAAGTTGTGCGGCTCCAACTGGGAGAGTGACTGAGGACAGGGCTCCCGGGCCCAGTGCGGCAGACCCTGGGCACTCGACGGTAGTCCCCAGCGTCACACAGCAGCTCTCGCGCTACTCCCTTTGATCTATTGTTTGGAATGAAGGCTAATTACACAGTCACTAGATTAGGACTCAATTCCTCTCGAGGAAATCTCACCGGGAACTAAGATCAGCAAACTAACCTGATTAAGTCTTCGTTGCGCTCCCCTCCCCCGCTCAGCCACACTGGAGACCCGAGAGGTTTACAAACACGGCGCGTGGGGGCGGGGGGAGGGGTGGGGAGGGAGAAGGGGTGAAACACCCAGTGGGGAGTACTATTTGAAACCGCACTCGTCCTCTAACCCGTACTCCAGAGAGACCACCGGGCGCCTGGGCAGTCGCAGTCCGGGTGCGCAGGCTGCGCACTGGTAGTGGCTCCCTGGAGCCTCCGGCTGCCGCCCATCGAACGTGCGCCCGCTCACCGCCACCAGGGACTCGCTGCCGGGACCCGCACCCGGCGCCACGCGTCCCCGGAGGCGCCCACCCTCGCCCACCGAGCACTCCCACCCTCCCTCAAGTCCCGGGAGCGTGCCCCGGGCTCCCGCGCACCGCTCGGCCCGACCCGGCCCTCTGCCTCCTTCCTAACACTCCGCCTGGCAGAGCAGACAGAACCATTGTTCAGTGGCTCAGAAGCCCACACTCCCCAGCCCCGGCCAAGCGGGGTGAAAAACGAGGCAAAACAGTGACTTTGGGGGACAGAGTGTAAGGGAATGAAGACTAGTTCAGGCAAGGCTTTAGGACACCCCAAATCCCACTGTCCCCCAAGCCCGGCTCCCCGTAGCCGCGGCGCTGACAGTCAGCTCAGAGGCGCCACCAGGGTTGGGAGGGAAAGAGGCGAGCAGAGCGGAGAGGCGCCTCCTAGGAGGGGGGTGGGCAAAAGGAGACCCGCGCCTCGGGGCCCCCTGGCGCCCCGGCTGGGTCCGGGCAGCCGGCGGAGGGGCGCGTCCTCACTCACCCGCTCCGGTGGCGCGGCTTTCCCGGGGCGCCCAGCACAGCGCGAGCAGCAGCCAGAGCGCCCAGCGCGCGGACGTGCCCATGGTGCCCGCCTGGATGGTGCCGGTGCCGCCGCCGCCGCCGCCGCTCGCTCGCTCCGCACAACAAGTTACCAGCCCTTCGCAAAGGAGGTAGGAGGTGGGGGCGGGGAGGGGGGAGGGGGGAGGGGGACGAGGAGGGAAAGGAGTTAGAAAGGGGGAAAGGGAGCGGGGAAGAAGAGGGCACCCCCTCCCCTACAACTTGCACAATCTCCTCCCCACCAGCCAACCCACCCGCCTCCCCGGGCTGCAGCAGCAGTGCAAGCCGAGCCTGCGGGCAGAAAATAATGCAGGCGCTGCAGAGGAGGGGAGGGAAGAGGAGGGGAGGGTTCGGGAGGGGAGGGGGTGGGGAGCCGAGAGCAGAGGAGAAGGCAGAAGAGAGCGGAGCCGGCCGCGGAGCACCCACACTGGCGGCTGCAGGAGCGCGGGGTGAGCAGCGAGGAGGGGGCAGGAGGGGGAGTGGTCAGCGAGGGGTGTGTGTGCGGGGGTGGGGGGTGGGGGGAGCGGCGGCTTCAGCCCTCCTTTCCCCTCGACGCGCTGCTCTTACAAGCTCTGGGCAGCCAGGTGCCTGCGCAGGGGGTGTGCGAGTGTGTGTGCGTGCGTGAGTGGCCGTGGACGTGGCCGTGGCCGCCGCTGCCAGCCGGACTGCTCCTGGGGCCCGGCTGCTCCGCGCGTCCGCCGGGGGCTCACGGGGGCCCGGGGCGGCCGCTGGTTGGCTCGCGCGCCGCCCTCGCCTCCAATCCCCGGTGCCTGCCCTAATTTCCTGATCTAGGGAACCTGCCGCCGCCGCCGCCGCCGCAGCGGCGCGCTCCCTACAGTCATTACCGTACGGTCCCGGTGGCCGCCGACTGCAAATGCAGCGGCCGCGAGGAGCAGCGGCAGCGAGCGTTGATGCAAACGACAGCCGCCGTTGCCACCGCCCGCCCGCTAACGGGGCCGGCGGCCCGGGGGGACCTGCGGCTGCCAAAGGCCACAAGCATCTCTGTCTCTCTCTCTCAGCCACCCTCTCCTGCGCCCCAGACAGGCTGGTACTGTAAGGCTGGTAGGTAGCGTCTTCCTCAGGCCTCCTCCCTCCACCTGAAAGTGATGGAGTGGACAGGCTCGAAACGTTCGGGCTGCTCTGAGGAGGGGTTCGGGTGCCTGTCTCAATCGCACGCCGAGGTGCCGTCTTCGCTAAAAATTACATGTGCTTTTAAATGAGAGAGTGTTTGTGAGGGTGCGTGCGTTTGTGGTTGGTTCTCTGTCATAGAACGGGACTAAAATAACCCAGCCTGGGAGGAGGGAAATTGCTAGTGCAGCCCTGCATTCTCTCATCGACCATTATAGTTAATTGCTAATTGCACAAAATGATAGTTTGAGGGCCTGTAATTAAAAGCTTAACCTTTTCTTGTTTGGGGGGAGGGGAACCTAGGTTTGTTCTTCTTGATACACTTTGTAACAGTTAATTATAAGGCTTAAGGAAAAAAGGAAGTAGAGGCAAGATTCCTATTAAGGATTGATTCTTGTTTTGTGCCTGGCAGGACCTGAGCCTATAATTTGTTTTGTGTGTGTGTGTGTTTACTTCAGTTTTCTTGCACACTTTCCCTTCGTTGAGGTGCATTGTCTCCTGTGGTCTATTTAGCACTTAACAAGAGTTGAAGGGCACACTGAGCTGTTTCTCCTTCTTCAATAAACGGTTTACCTATTTTTAAAAAAGTTATTCTTTTCCTTTTTCTCTCTTTTTTTAATTTTCATATCGAATGGCCCAAACTTTGCAGGTTTCAGTAGGACCACGTTCTAGCGGTGTTCTACTGGTGATCGGAGACGTGGTGGGCACTGCTTAGCTGTATTCTCTTTGCCCTGGTTCTTCTAGGCATTTGTCAAGGCTAGCCATCAGAGGGGATATTTATTAGGAACTTACTGTATCCAGGAGATGGCAAGAAAAGGAAAATTGCAGATCAGGATACACTTTGGTGGGGCCAGAGGTTATCAGGATTGTGACTGATAAGCATTAAGGGGCTTCACGCTGTGTATGTGGGTGGAGTGTTAGACTAGAGCTCATTTCGAACACCGTTTTGCCTGCTCTGTGATTGTACATTTGATACCAACTGCAGCAGCCATGCACATGTTGCATGTGAAATTGAATTCAGATTTGTCTTACGCCGTTTAGTAGTGAAAATGCATGCAGGTGTTGTTCACCTAACGGGCTTTAAGGTGCGATGGTAAAACCTCCAGGGCACATCGTCTTCAATATTCTCAGGATTCTGAAAGACCATCTGAAAATGAGCTGTGTCACTTTACAGACGAGGAAAGGTGGTAGAGGGATGAGTGGAATCAATATGAAAAAGCACAGTGTTGATAAACAGTCCATGTGGCTTGTGTTTAATATTTTTCTCAGAGATAAAAACCTGGGTACTACAAGCTAAACCCTGGTATGGTATAATAGATTTACAGTTGATGAACATGTACTATGCTTTCTGCCTCTCCTAGGGATATAAATAAATTGTTGGTGAACTTAGCTGAGGCTTTGTGTTCAATCTGGTAGCTTTATTGTTTAATCGAAGCATAACTTTTAGCTGGACCTCTGATTGGCTGTGTAACTTAGGAAAATCACTGTGCCTCTCTGTGCCTGCCCTCTGACCTGTAAACTAAAAACAAAACTAAGCCACATAGAGTCCGAGTGCTCTGTGGCCTCAGGGACCAGCTCTGTGCAAAGCATTGATAAAAGAAAACAGTTATAAGAAGAAATGGACCTAATGAATACAGAAAATAACCAAATAACCAAATAACCAAAATGAGAAATTTATCATGAGTGGAGACAGGTGTGGTTGAACCAACTGGTTTCAGAAGGGTTGACAATGCTAGATGTAGAAGCCTTCAGGTAGATGCAGAGGCAACCATTCACTCCCACAGTCCACCACTTTTATTTCTTTGTTGAGGCAACATGCTTTGAGCATCCCTGGGAGGTCGGCACTGTGCTATGCAGTGGGCATAGGGAGATGCCAACAAGAGGAAGCTCAGGAACGGGGTGGGGGGGGAGGCAGAGAAACAGCACAGCCCAAGGGATGTTCAAGGTGCTATAAGATTATAGGGGAAGGGTAGTTAATCTGGCTGGGGAATTATGGCGTCAGAAAACGCTTTCCAGGACAGTTGACTCTGAGCTGAGTAGAGTCATCATTTTGACCAAGTAATGTCAGTTCTTATTACTGCTGGGCACATGGTAGGGTTGCACTTTCCGGCCCCTTCATGGTTGGGTGGGACTGAAGGACGAATTTGGGGCAGTTATTTGTGAGAAGTCGCAGGGTGCCATTTGCAGACTGGAGCATTTAATTACTTGAATAAGAGCCTCGCTTTTTGTCTGCTGTCTAATGACAAGAAATGTGCAAGATCTGATTGCTTCATGAACCCAGTGTGAATGACTACATGAGTAATTCTCTGCTGTCTACATGTATCTGGCAATGGTCATATAGAGTAGAGGTCAGCCAATGGCCAGTGGCCTGTTTTTGGATGGCCTGTGAATATAAGAATGGTTTTTACGTTTTTTAAAAGATTGCACGCGCACACACACACACACACAAACCCCACCCCAAAAAACAACAAATGAACAAAACAAAGAAGAAAAATATGTAGCAGAAACCATATGTTGCTCACAAGGCCTAAAATATTTACTACCTGGGTCTTTGGAGAATAAAAAAAAAAAACAAAACGGCTTGTAGCCTCTTAACACAGAGTGAGTGCAAAATAAATCTGTGTTGTGTTCATCTACTGGGATTTTGTTACCTCAGCCTGATGTGGCATTAACCTGGCTGATGCACTGGGTGAATGGGGAAGGAAAAGCAGCCGTGAGCAGAGAGAACAGAGGCAAGAGAGTATCAAGTATTCAAGGAAATGCAAGAGATGCAGAATGTTTCAAGTGTGAGTTTCAAGTAGGCTAATGGTGGGGAAGAAGGCTAAGGAGGAGAGGTGGGGATTGGATTATGTGGAGATCTGTATGTCATAGCGACACTGCCTTCATCCTGTAGGCCATGGCGAGGACTGGTGATGGACTCTTTTTTTTAATTTTAAAAAATTTATTAAGTTATGTGATTCACAAAGGACTAATTATAAAATGCAGAGAAAAAGAATTTTTAAAGATTTTATTTATTAGAAAGAGAACACAAACGGGGGGGGCGGGTTGCAGGCAGAGGGAGAAACAGGCTCTCTGCTGAGCAAGGATCCCAATGCAGTATTCGATCCCAGGACTCTGGGATCATGACCTGAGCTGAAGGCAGATGCTTAACTGACTGAGCCACCCAGGCATCCCGAAAAAGAATTTTTAAAAGCATACTCTGAATACCCGGAGATATTGACATATTCTATTTCTTTACTTTAAAAAAATGTATTTAGTTTTATCCTCAGGGCCCAGAATTGTATTGACATTGCTATAATTAGTACAGTTATGGCTCTCTTTATTTGCTAATTTACTTCTGTAAATATATATATATATATATCTATATATATATCTATCTATGAGTCCACTGCTGCCTCCCAGTAATAGAATATTGGCAGTAACACCCAGCTGAGTCCTTCCCTGGGAACGCATCTAGTTCTCTTCCCTGGAGGAAGCCACGGTTGTGATGAGTTTTGACTGGGGCCCTGATAGCCAGTGCGTTCTAGAACGTTCCCTCTGGCAGTGGTATGGAGACTGATGGAGTTGGGAAGCAGGTAAGTCGAGAGGAAAAACAATTAGGGGGCTCTGGTAGTGAGGGGAACAGGTAAATAAGAGAAAGAAACTGTTATTTGAGCTGAGAAATATTCATATAATTCTTTCCTGAGATTTTTCTCCCCAGTTCTTTGGATGTATCTCTTAGAACAGTGTTTTCGAGAAACACCCATAATCCATAAAGCTCCCTGGCAGTGTCTGCAAAAAGTGCAGGTTCTCAGCTCCTCCCTTGGAGATCCTAACTCAGTGGGTCTCGTGTCTGTCCCAAGGGGCTGTGTACATAATCTTACTCCAGTTGATTCCTAGGATGAGCCATGATTAAGAAACTTTCTTAGAGAATGTCTTCTTCCATGCGGTTTGAATGGCCAAGTAGCTTTACTTTTCTCAAATATGCATACGTGTATTTGTCCAGTTTCTTCGGGGTGAGTGGGGTAGGACCCACAGAAAATGCAAACGCCATGTTGGATGTTTCCTTTGCCTCAAGCCCTGTAATCGTCAGACCAGTTGCTAGTTTGAAGCTCTGATTACTGCATTTTCTACCCCGCAGCCGTGCCACGGGAAGACGTGAAATGAACTTTCCCCTTTTAAAGGCTTTTGTAACTTCTGAGGCCTCCGCTGTATCCTTTTTTGATGGTGTGACAGCCCAGTGAAGTGCATCAGGTTCACCCCACTCCAGGCTCCGTGGGGAGGGCCTGATGGGGTCTCAACCAGCAGTCACAGAATTCAGCTTCCATCCAAAGCACCTGGAGGCCTTATTCAAACAGGGATGGCTGGGCCCCACCCCAGAGGTCCTGATTCAGCAAATCTGGGGTGGGGCCTGAAGATCTGTATTTATAACAAGTGCCCAGGTAATGCTAATGCCACTGCTGAGGGAACACACTTTGAGAAGCACCGTTCTAAACCCACCAGCATAACTTTCCTCCCTCAGCCTCTGTGACTGATTTGAGGGCCTCAACCCATCGGCCCGGGGCCTTGTCCTGGCCACATGGATGGGATGCTTCAGCCCTAAGCCTATGACTCAGGTCTGTCCGGTTACAATGACGCTCAGGACTTCTGCTTCATTAGAAAGGCATCCTCTTGGAAGCAATGTGCTATATGGACCTTGGACCAGAACTCGTACGGTGATTGAACCACAACGACAGAAGCCGATTTGAAGACCAACGGAGTCCTAGAGAAGTAGACGCTGAGAGACTCAGAGAGATGGCACCCAAACTTGACCTTCAGCCCACCTGGAGGTCGGCTTCTCCTGCAAGTGCTGGTTCTGTAGGCCTTCTCACTTACCTGAGCCAATAAATTCTCCTTGTTGGGTATGTCAGTTTGGATTGAGTTTTCTGTTACTAACAAGTAACTGACTGGGAGAGGTGGCCCCTTGGGGGATGTAGGGTGCTTACTCTAAGGTGTTAGGCAAAACTCCATGTGTGATCTTCCAGCGGAAGTAACATGCCCCTCCCCTCCCGGAGGCGATTCACAAAAGGAATGCAGGTACTAGGAAGGCCTGTCCTAACAGCTGCTTTCTTGTGAGTCGTGGCCAAGTTCTCAACTCCGCGCCCCGACCTCAACCGAAATCAAATGCTCGATATGGACTCAATACAAACGAGCCCCTACTGAGGGTTACATTCTGAGAAAACCACCTTAGAAATCCCAAGGCCAAAGACTGTTTTTGCAGGCTGCTTTTGAACAATTTCAGAAAGGAAAAAAAAAAAACGTGGCCAAACACGGGAAAGCGTTTACAGCGGGAGTGAAACTCCAAAATGGGTTGTGTGTGAGGCTAGACCAGTGGTTCCGACTGGGAGTGATCCTGCCCTTGGGCAATGTTTGGCAATGTCTGGAGACCCCTCCCGGGACAGGTACGACTGACATGCAGGGGGTAGAGCCCAGGGCTGCTGTTAAACCAAAAGCTTACAGAACACAGAACAGGCCCCTACAACAAAGAATGATCTGTCTGGTCTAAAACGTCACTGGGGCCGTGGTTGAGACATCCTGAGCTAGACTGAGAAGTCAAGTGATTCTGTAATGTGTAGCACCTAATGAGTAAGGTCAGGGGACGTGATTTGGAACTTAGGTGGCCCAATAGAAAGATGTTCTCTCTCTGAACAAAGAAAGCACAAACTGGGTCTTATCCAGTAGAAAAACAGATGCGAATGCGGGATCAGAGGGTAGTGGGGAGATTTATAGACCTGGGAAAAGGAGAGCGAACCACAAGTAGTTTACATTTTAATTGAAGTAGACCAATATAGGACATCCCCAGTCCGGTTGCATTGTGCACTCATGGGTGGCCTGTATTTTGCAAAGTGTTGGGTTTTGCTTTACCCGTTTTTCAGTGAAGGAATGAAGTGCTGGACCAGTTTCACTTTATTTTCCAGGAACTCTTTTTTTTTTTTTTTTTAAAGATTTTATTTATTTATTTGACAGAGAGAGACACAGCGAGAGAGGGAACACAAGCAGGGGGAGTGGCAGAGGGAGAAGCAGGCTCCCCGCCGAGCAGAGAGCCCGATGTGGGGCTCGATCCCAGGACCCTGGGATCATGACCTGAGCCGAAGGCAGATGCTTAACGACTGAGCCACCCAGGCGCCCCTATTTTCCAGGAACTCTTGAGAACTAATTCCTAAGATTCTGGCCCCAAACTGGATTGTTCTCATTCGCCGTAACGGCAATTTATAGGAGGTCTTGGAATGTAGTGCTGTAGTGTTTAAAACACTCTAACAGTGGGAGTTTCTAAGGAAATGGGGGCTTTGTGGCACCTACTGAGCCAGCTAAGTGTAAGTGCTTAATAGGACGTAAGAATTTTAATCTGCAAGTTATGAGTAATGCAGCAAGGTCCGTAAGCGTATATCATTTCTTTTTTTTTTTTTTTTTGAGTTTTAATTTTTTTTTATTCTTATGTTAATCCCCATACATTACATCATTAGTCTTAGATGAAGTGTTCCATGATTCATTGTTTGTGCATAACACCCAGTGCTCCATGCAGAATGTGCCCTCCTCAATACCCATCACCAGGCTAACATATCCACTCACCCCCCTCCCCTCCAGAACCCTCAGTTTGTTTTTCAGAGTCCATCGTCTCTCATGGTTCATCTACCCCTCCGATTTCCCCCGCTTCATTCTTCCCCTCCCGCTACCTTCTTCTTCTTCTTTTTTTTTTCCTTAACATATATTGCATTATTTGTTTCAGAGGTACAGATCTGAGATTCAACAGTCTTGCACAATTCACAGCGCTTACCAGAGCACATACCCTCCCCAGTGTCTATCACACAGTCACCCCATCCTTCCCACCCCACCCCCCACTCCAGCAACCCTCAGTTTGTTTCCTGCAATTAAGAATTCCTCATATCAGTGAGATCATATGATACATGTCTTTCTCTGTTTGACTTATTTCACTCAACATAATACCCTCCAGTTCCATCCACGTCGTTGCAAATGGCAAGATCTCATTCCTTTTGATGGCTGCATAATATTCCATTGTATATATATACCATGTCTTCTTTCCATTCATCTGTTGATGGACATCTTGGCTCTTTCCACAGTTTGGCTATTGTGGACATTGCTGCTATAAACATCGGGGTGCACGTACCCCTTCGGATCCCTACTTTTGTATCTTTGGGGTAAATACCCAGTAGTGCAGTTGCTGGATCATATGGTAGCTCTATTTTCAACTGTTTGAGGAACCTCCATACAGTTTTCCAGAGTGGCTGCACCAGCTTGCATTCCCACCAACAGTGTAGGAGGGTTCCCCTTTCTCCGCATCCCCGCCAACATCTGTCGTTTCCTGACTTGTTCATTTTAGCCATTCTGACTGGTGTGAGGTGGTATCTCATTGAGGTTTTGATTTGGATTTCCCTGATGCCGAGCGATATTGAGCACTTTTTCATGTGTCTGTTGGCCATTTGGATGTCTTCTTTGGAAAAATGTCTGTTCATGTCTTCTGCCCATTTCTTGATTGGATTCTTTGTTCTTTGGGTGTTGAGTTTGATGAGTTCTTTATAGATTTTGGATACTAGCCCTTTGTCTGATATGTCATTTGCAAATATCTTCTCCCATTCTGTCGGTTGTCTTTTGGTTTTGTGGACTGTTTCTTTTGCTGTGCAAAAAGCTTTTTATCTTGATGAGGTCCCAATAGTTCATTTTTGCCCTTGCCTCCCTTGCCTTTGGCGATGTTTCTAGGAAGAAGTTGCTTCGGCTGACGTCGAAGAGGTTGCTGCCCGTGTTCTCCTTTAGGATTTTGATGGACGTAAGCGTATATCATTTCATCATGATAATTCCATTTTTAAGCTTTTGGTTTTGTGAAGGTGCAGAGTTGATGTATCCAATGTTTTCTTGGTACAGGTATGGTTTAAACTCATGTTAGACTGCTGGTCGCACCCTTGAAGGGCTGAGTTTCTAAATGAATGTGCTTCCTTCCAACCTGGCTCTTTGGGGAGGTTTTGCCTTTGCATCTCTAAATCGTTTCAGAAACACACTCATGAGCAGTACGAATGCCGATAGCAACCATATCTAGAGTGTGGAGGGGGCAGTCCTGGTTCTCAAGGGTTCTATGGTGGATGGAAAGACTGCTAGTCCTTCGGAGTCGTTGGAAGGGAGAGTGGGTGAAGGTGGGAGGAGATACCAGAGGGGTGGCCCAGTCCCGTCGAGGAAGGTGTATTTGTATGTTGTTTGGATTTTTATCCCACGAGCAGTTAGTAAGCCATAGAAGGCTTTTGCCTTCATTCTTTGTTGTAGGGGCCTGTTCTGTGTTCTGTAGGCTTTTGCTAAGGGGATAGTGGGAGCAGATATGTGTATTCAGAAATACGGTTATCTGAGGAGATGATTATATCCATACAGGATCCAGAGGGCACCCCTGTGGTAGCTGAAAACCTTTGTGCATTCAATACAGAGAGGCAGTGTAGGTTAATGGTTAACAGAGAAGGTGCTGGAGACAGTCTTCCTGGGTTCCTACTGCCACCTACTAGCTGTGAAGTTTTAGGCAAATGGTTTAACCTCTCCTTATGCCTCAGTGTTTTCACCTGAAACGTAAGAATGCCAAATGCACTCACTTCTTATGAGAATTCAGCGCATTCGTAGGAGTAAAGCACTTAGAACAGTGCCTGGCCTAGAATAAATGCTCAGGAATTGTGAGGTACTATTATTAAACGTGATATTGATTGTTGTTGTTATCAGCAGCACTCCCTGTAAAAGACCAGATTGCAGGTCCGGGCGGAGGGGTTGGAATGAAGGAGGTCAGCGGGCCTGCGCCCTGCCTGCACATTCAGATCCCCTGGAGAGCTTTCCAGAATATCCACACTGAAGTTGGACTCTAGACCAATTCGATGACAAAGTTTGGAAATGGGGCCTGGGCGTGAACTTCCTGGGTGACTGGCATTCTAATTGTGAATCACTTGGTGTCAAGCGTGGAGCTCTAGCCTGGCCCAGGGTAGCGTAGAAGGAAGGCTGTGTAGTCGAGTTGGAAGAAGCTTCACCCTCGGGGAGACGGGGAAGTTGGGGTGGCTGCAGCAGAAGAAAGAGGTGAATCCCCTGCCAGTGTTCCGGAACGGCCTCCCCGTCCTCTCTGTGCATCCTGCTCCCGGCCTGACATCTCTCATCGCAGCTAGATGCGCCAGCTGTAAGAGAGCCGAGGACCACAGGAGGTCAGAAGCTCCGCAGAGCCAGACGGTCAGGCACCTAGCTGGCGTCTACCTATATCAGTGATGGATTATGTATCACCATTCTCCTGCTTTTATGAGTCAGTCTACCAACAGGACCTGCTATGGGGCCAGCCACTTGCCAGGTGACTGGAGGACAGGGGCCAGATAGCAATGTGGCTACCGTAGGGGGTGAGTTGTTACTGTTTGGCTTGCTTTTTCTCTGGGAGCCAAAATTCAGGCTTGTTAAGTGGTAATTGACAGTGCTTTCTTCCAAGGAAGTTTCTCCCGGATTTGCTGCCAACAGGAAGTGTATTATTCCTCAGAGCACTATAGCATTCATTTATCGAGTGCCCACTCAATTATGAGGCATGACAGAGTTTGCCATCTAAGAGAGGAAAGACCACTTAATGATTCCTGGAGTCAGAAGTCGGGAATAAATGGGTAGACAGATCCAAGAGTTAAGGGGACTCCATTGTAATTGGAGAAGCACTTCCAGCAGAAGCTGGATCTTCCGCTGAAATCTTAAGGGAACCCTCGAATAAATTGTGTGGGAGAGAAAGTATGTTTTTGAACAAAATGAATAGTGATTTCAGCTGATCATCTGATAGGATCCCAAAGCACAGGTTGCAGTTGTGCTAACCACGGTGGGACTAGAATTAGCACCTCCTAGAAATTAGAATTCTCTTTTGAGATCTGAAGAATTATTTCCCCTGATCCAGGAGAAATGGAACTCTCTCCAGAGGTGTGTTTATTACAGCAGTTTTCTGGGCTGGGTCTGATGGTTTTTCTGGATGGACAATTCTCGCACGTGAAGGAAATATAAAGCTTCACCCTTTGGGAGGGGCTTCCTTCTGGAGGTGAGGGGTGGCTCTTGGTTACTGACCCAAATGGAAGGATGATGGATGGCTAATGACCCCAGTCAGAGCTTGTTCCTAAATTGACTTGGCTTTGCTTTGGGAAGAAGATAATGGAAGGCCATTTGGAAGCAAAGATCAGAGGTCTTTTATAGATAGAGATGGAGAGGCGGATAGTACCGGAATTGGGATAAGGGGGTTTGGGAGAAGAGGCATACCCAAGATTTGCACTAGATCTAATCTCACCTTTCACCTTCTTAACACGAACACCCCAGTATCACCAACGCCCTTCTCTGCAATCAAAACTTACTCCTTTCCTGTCATCAGAAGTTAGCACCTTGAAGGGTAAAAATTATGGTTTAAATACTTAGAAGGCCTGCCATGTTTGTGAAATGGAATTGGAATGAATATACGAACAGATCTTTTGATCTGGTTCTTTCGGTTCTCTTGGTGAACTCTGGAGAGGCAACTTTCTGGGAAGAAGTGACTGCAGAGAGGACAGAGGGTGGTTTAGTTTTGTCTCTTTACATTTCTTCATTGCTCTCTTGGCTTTGCCAAAGATGCCAAGAAAGAACAAAGAGGCGAGGGAGAGAGGGCTGGTTGGCATAAAGACTATTCAGAACACTCAAGAGAAAATCTGGGAAGGTCATGGAAGATCTTCTCTTCCTTTTATAGCATAGCCTGGCTAGAGGGGCAGTTTTCTAAATATGAAACAGAAAAAACGAAGGCTCTGTCTTACATAGTGTGTGAAGAATGTCTTGACTTTGTGCACTGCCTTTCTTCTGAGAAGTTTCAAAGCACTCGGCAAACATGACATCATTACACCCCGGAGGAGACTGCGGACCCACGCTCAGGAGGATAATCCCCCTGCAGCAGTCTGGAGGAGCTCGCGAACAGATCAGCGTTCTGAGTTAAAGTGAGTGTCCCCAGGTTGTTTGAGTTAAAAATCTCACATACAGAAAGATGGGCATCCACACTAAAGGTGGCGAGATGCCTCCACTTAAGTAGGTCTCTTGAGGAACTCTACATCACAGGCTTTAAAAAGGCACACTGAACATTTTTATAGTTTCTCCTTCTTTTCTCCCCGGTGGCCATGAACTTTTTTTTTTTTTGAGCCAGACAAAAGCAAAACAACAGAACAAAACGAGAGATACCAAGTAGTATCTGTGTTATCATTGGCAGGCAAAACCCGGAGTCTTAGGGGAGAGTCATTGGAAAGAGAAACGAAAACATTCTATCTCCCTGTGTTGTTTTGATTAGGATCTTGTGGCAGAGTGCAGCAGTGAGAAATTCTCTTAATAACTTGAAGGAGAAAAAACAAACAAACCAGGAGTTATAATTTGTGGCAAGTAAAGTCCTGTTTTCTGTCTTTGCCAGGAAATTTTAATCACAGCCAATCAAGTTGCTGCTTTTCCTTTTTTTTCACTCCGCCCCGTTGATCTGATCTCCGCCTGCCTCCTGAATGGCTCTCTCAAGAAATCTCAGCAGGTTCTGCCCACGGGAGATAATTCATAGACTATGAAGAGAAATGGAACTGTGCCTTGTGGCTCTCGTAGTGTTTCCTGAAATCAAGTCCACTTCAGGGGAAGATTCGCTGGAGGAATTATCGGAAATATTGCAACAAGGATTATTTGGAAATTGAAGGTGAAAGCAGGAACTATTTACCAGTCGGGTCAATTCTCTTCCCATTTCCTTGGACTCTGATGTGAAATGGCAGTACTTTGTTTATTTCCGCTAACAGGTCTGTTCCCTGTCAGGTAGAGTAGCTGTTCCGTTAGCATCTTGATTTTCTTAATCACCAAACTGTCTCTGGAAGGAAATGTTACTGGCCATTTAAATCTTGCTCAGCTATAAATACCTGTCCTGCGTCTAGACCTGGCAAGTGTGCGTGCTGGGTTTACAACCTCAGCAGCAAGCTGACTCTGCCTTTTCATGTGGTGATCTGGATTTTTGAAGGGCTCTTTGTGGTTTTTGCCCCAAATACTCCCTTGTTTAATTAAAAAAAAAAAAAATCTTCCTGGGGGTGTGGTGGGAATCTTTTCTTTATTTGCATTGGTTTGTGGCATTTATTTGTAACTGGACTGCCAAATTCATCCTCTCAGCTTTCCCTGTTGTACATATGACACTTGTTGAGAAATTGCCACTGTCTTTCTTTCCACAGGCTAGGCCCCTTAGGCTGGACACTTGGAACCTCCTGCCCCCCACCCATCTCTGTGAGCTCATCACCCCCTCTTCCTACTCAGAACGCCCTGCTACAGTCATGTGTTATCTCACAGCTTACCTTTGACCCTGGTTGGTAGTATCACATGGGAGGGAGTATATGAAAATTTTGCCATTATGTACATGTCATACCCGAGAAGGTTGAGGATCATAAAAGCATTCCTATGTGTTCACCATGTAACTTTTCCTTCCTTCTGGTATTCTTAAACTTTTAGGACTCCATCCAGTCTCTTCAACTGCATTGACATTCCTATAATTTGGGGGGGTCACAACTATGGAACCCACACAACTAGGAGGCTGCAACATGTACACATTTGAAGGGCCCTTAGGTGGTTAATGAGGATAATCTATACCCTGTGATTACACCTCCTGTAACCTCCTGAAATTCCTACTGGAATCAGAACTCAGACCCAACACATTTGAAGCCTTCATAAAGTTCTGTCCTTTGGAACACGTAGCATGGGCCTCTCCTAGACGTGACACTTTATACTGGAATCCTTGTGTAACTTGGCATCGAAGAGTCTGGGACTGGACACAAGACACACCTGTCTTGCACTAAAATGGCTCCATGGAAAGAAGTTAACCGTAGGCTACAGCTGTGTGTAGTTTTAACCACTGAATGTGATCTGTGCTACTCGTTCAGTGATACAGATGAAAGGCAACATACCCCATTCTTAAGGTATGAGCTCTGATGGATAGGCACTGGGGGTGCACGTCTGTCCTATGCCTGCAGCCTGGAGATGCTCCGGTTCATGGTCCTGAGCACCAGTTTCCGGGGCCCAGAAGCCCACAGCCATTCTCACTCATGGAGCTGCATGTGCTCACAGATCTGAGTTAGCTCTGAGCGGTGTGCAGGAGAGCCCTTCCTCCAGTACCTGGCCAGCTCTCTAGGAGGGCAGAGGTGTCCCGCACAGAGAAATGGTGAGGTGCCCATGCTTGATATGGGAAAGAGAGAACAGCCCTTGTCCGAGCAACATGGGATTTCAGAGCAGGGAGCTCTCCTCTGTGATGGGGAACAACACACTAAAAAGTGGCACTCTTGAAACTTTTTGTTCTTCCCCAGGCTCCATAGGACCTTTGAGTTCAGGAACATGGGAGACAATAAGCAGTCGTGTTTGATAACTCCAATGTGAAATTTGCAGCCCCTAGGTAAAATTTTAAGTTGCCTGGACATGTTCCATTAATAAGTGGCTGAGTGAGTAACCGGTAGGAGATTGTGTGTGTGTGTGTGTTAGAAGGATTTCTGGACCCTGCTGGTGATAAGATATACCCAGAATGTAAATAATATCCTCTCTGCTTGTCTAGAGGGTGACTCTATTTCCTTGTTTAAGAACCCAAGGATACATTTTCCAAGGAGTTGTGGAAGGGACTTTTTTGACCCTGGGATGGCTTCGAACATTTTTCATTTTTATCACTTGAATGTGATGCGATCTGTGCTGACATTTGGATTCAGAAACTGCGGTTTGCATCTGGGCTCTGTTACTCCTGAGCTCGGTGTCCTTGAGCCTCACTCTGTTTAGCTGTAGTAAGAAGACAATTTTCGCCCTACCTCTCTTACAGCCTTTCATCTGGCTCCAAAGAGAGAATGTACATATAAGTGATTGTCAGTGGTTTTCATGGAGTATCCAGTGAGGGTCTCGCTGTGACAGTGTATTGATAGTCAGAATTTTAAATTATAAGGAAGGGGATGGGAAATGAAGGACTTTGAGTGTCCATTGGTATAAGGACTTTTGAGTTTCCATTTTCTATGGAAATATGTCTCTTCATATCCTCTTCATGTCATAAGGACTTTAGTGACCCTCCTGGTGGTCTTTGGTGACCTGCGGGGAGAAAGGGGACCAAGATCTTACTGTATTTCATAAGCCAATCAGAGAAGGACATGTATCCTATGACCTCACTGATACGAGGAATTCTTAATCTCAGGAAACAAACTGAGGGTTGCTGGAGTGGGGGGGGCTGGGAGGCATGGGGTGCCTGGGTGATGGACATTGGGGAGGGGATGTGCTATGGTGAGCGCTGTGAATTGTGCAAGACTGTTGAGTCACAGATCTGTACCCCTGGAACAAATAATACATTATATGTTAAAAAAAAAAAAAAGTAGGAAGGGAAAAATGAAGGGGGGTAAATTGGAGGGAGAGACGAACCATGAGAGACGATGGACTCTGAGAAACAAACTGAGGGTTCTAGAGGGGAGGGGGGTGGCGGGATGGGTTAGCCTGGTGATGGGTATCGAGGAGGGCACGTTCTGCATGGAGCACTGGGTGTTGTACGCAAACAATGAATCATGGAACACTACATCAAAAACTAATGATGTAATGTATGGTGAGTAACATCACGTAATCATAATAAAAAAAAAAGTACTGGGGATACAAAGATATACTGGAAACTTGTTTCCAAAAGCAAGGGATCTGGCCTTGAGCAAATGGCTTGAGTGGATGAATTCAGTGAGATGCTGGTTGGGATCCCTAGTTGCTCGTTGCACAGGGTACCCTCACCTGAGATAACACTGAGGCCTTCCCTCCCTCCACCTGAAGATCTGTGTGGCCCAGACAGGAGTCTGCACTCTGTTTGGTGGGAGAGGGGAGTGATTCTCAACACTCTCAGTTGCTCTCTTTATGCAGAATCTTGAAATGCCCCTTCCCTATCCTGCAGTGAAAATCATAGATAATATCACATCCATGCATATAACCCACAAAATATCATTGGAATAATGTCCTAAGCGTAACATAAAGGAAAAAGGAAAGAAAAACAACTTGTAATAAAGCAATATGTCCCAACCAGAGCAGAAGATACAATGCGGCAGTCTGATGTTGCATACGCAGAAGCTCTAGCTTCTGGGAAAGAGAGAATGGCCCTTGTCTGAGCAACATGGGATTTCAGAGCAGGGAGCTCTCCTCTGTGATGGGGACCAACACACTAGCGTGGGCACTGCCCCTTTAGCATCTGCATGGGCAGGTGAGCACATCTGCCAGCTGCTAGATATGAGTTGGAGACTCCTATCCCAAGGGGCATAGCTCTTAGGGATATGATGTTTTGAAATGGTGAGCCAAAATTAGTAATGTTCTAAACCACATAAACAATGGTCTTCTCTGTACCGCTCACGGTAGCTGCATTTCTAGAAATTGCGGTGTTTGTTGAAAGCACCCAGGTACGTTGTGCTTATATATAAAATAGAACCAGGATCTAGGCTCAGATCATTATAAACGGGGGAGAAGCCCTTAATGTCTGGTGGAATATCTTTGGATGTTTGAATCATGTGGGCCATTTTTCTTGATGTCTAGTATGTGTCACCTGCTTTGCTTTGTCTGGGATTCCTGGTCCTTCCCACTAAAGGCCAGCAACACACCTCCAGTCATTGTGACAACCAAAATGTGCTCTTCTAGTCCCAAAACGCCCTCTTAGAGGGCCATCCATGTTTTTGCAAATGGCATTCTCTCCTTCCTCTTTATGACTGAGTAATATTCCATTATGTGCGTGTGTGCATGTGCGCGTGCATCTGTGTGCGCGTGCGTGCGTGCATGTGTGCGTGTGCGTGCGTGCGTGTGTGCATGTGTGCGTGCGTGTGTGTGTGCACTGCCTCTTTATCCATTCATCTACTGATGGACACTGGGTTGCTTCCATAATTTGGCTACTGTAAATATTGCTGCAATAAACATATGGGTGTCTATATATTTTTTGAATTAGTTTTTTTTGTTTTCTTTGGGTAAATACTCAGCAGAGTTATTAGATCATATGGTGTTTCTATTTTTAATTTTTTGAGGAACCTCCATACTGTTTTCCCCGGTGGCTGCACCAATTCACATCCCCACCAACAGTGCACAAGTGTTCCTTTTTCTACCCGTCCTCACCAACACTTGCTATTTCTTGCCTTTTTGATTCTAGCCATTCTGACAGATACAAGGTGATGCCTCATTGTGGTTTGGATCTGCATTTCCCTGATGATGAGTGATGTTGAGCATCTTTTCACGTGTCTGTTGGTCATCTGTATGTCTTCTATGGAAATATGTCTCTTCATATCCTCTGCCCATTCTTAATCAGATTATTTGTTTTTTTGGTATTAGTTGCTTAAATTCTTTTTATATTTTGGATATTAACCCTTATCAGAAATATCATTTGCAAATATCTTCTCCCATTCAGTAGTTTGCCTTTCTGTTTTGTTGATGGTTTCCCTTGGTGTACAAAAGCTTTTTATTTTGATGGAGTCCCAATAGTTTGTTTTTGTTCTTGTTTCCCTTGCCTGAGGAGACATACCTAGAAAAATGTTGCTAAGGCTAATGTCAAGAAGATGACTGCCTTTGTTTTCTTCTAAGAGTTTTATGGTCTCCGGTCTCAAGTTTAGGTCTTTAATCCATTTTGAGGGGTTTTTTTGTATGGTATATAAAGTAGTTCATTTTCATTTTTTGCAGGTAACTGTCCAGTTTTCCCAGCACCGTTTGTTGAAGAGACTGTCTTTTCCTCATTGCCTATTCTTGCCTACTTTGTTGTAGATTAATTGACCCTGTAATTTTGAGTTTATTTCTGGGCTCTTTATTCTGTTCCACTGATCTGTGTGTCTGTTTTTGTGCCAGTCCCATACTGTTTTGATACTAGAGCTTTGTAGTATTATCTTAAAATCTGTAATCGTGGTAATTCTAGGTTGGTTCTTCTTTCTCAAGATTGCTTTGGCTATTTGGGGTCTTTTGTGGTTCCATACAAATCTTAGTATTATTGGTTCTAGTTGTGTGAAAAATGCTATTGCTATTTTGATAGGGATTGCACCAAATCTGTAGATTGCTTATAAGGGTTCCATTTTCTTCACATTCTCGCCAGTATTTAGACTTGCTGTGCTTCCGGACAAGCAGAATCCAATCAAGTTATGTTTCAGAGTGTATATTGGCTCGGAATCCATTTCTGTCATCTGGTAGCTGTGTGACTCTGGACAAGTTACTCATGGTCTCAGCCTCAACATGAAAATGGGGATAGACCACCTTTGAAGGTTGGCGGTGAGGAGTTGTGAGATCTTTAGTAAAGAGCTTTGGAAGATTTCAGGCATATGGTAAGAACATACTCCATTTAACTATGTTGCCCAGGTAATACAGGCATCCTTGAGGTCTTAGTTTTGTGGAGAAGGGCATTGGTCACAACAGAGGCTACATAGAACAGCTTTGTGAGAAGGTACAGTTGTATTAAGCAAAAAGGGATGGGAGTCGTTCTAGAAAGTATTTCAGGAGGAAAACATGCAAGCTTTGGTTTGTACTGCATGGGATGTTTTAAACATGAAAGCAGACATCTTTCTATCTAACACTGAACCCTTCAGGGTGTTCTTTTTTTTTTTTTTTTAATATTTTATTTATTTATTTGAGAGAGAATGAGAGAGCACATGAGAGGGGGGAGGGTCAGAGGGAGAAGCAGACTCCCTGCCGAGCAGGGAGCCCGATGCGGGACTCGATCCCGGGACTCCAGGATCATGACCTGAGCCGAAGGCAGTCGCTTAACCAACTGAGCCACCCAGGCGCCCCCTTCAGGGTGTTCTTTCCTCTTACTTCATACCGAGTCCCAGGGACCTCTGAGTAATGAAGGCGTTATGACAATCACACAGTAACCTTTATACGGCTGGAGGTTGCCATGGATTTACAGGTTTGTCATCTTATATTGACTTATCCACAGCCAAGCCCTGTTAGTACCTGTTACTGCTCTGTGCGGGAGGAACCTGGAACAAAAATTCCTCTAATTCTCCCTTACCCACACTCTTTTCCTAAAAAGCAAACATTAATGCCTGCTTATAGTGATATAAGACAGGCAACCAGGCCCTCTCCTGCACACACGTTTTCCTGGGACAAACCACAGAGACAAGCTATTGGAATGTATTTAAATGAAGCATTTTGCTAGCTCAGAACTTCTTAAAGGGATCCAGCTTTCTGACGGAAAGCAGCCCAGGATTGTTAGAGAAAATACTGAAGGTCAAAGAAATGTCCTTCATTTCTTTTGTCAGCATTGTTTTGCCAAAGAAGATGTTGGCTTTTTTTTTTTTTTTTTACTGAAGAGTAAAAGGAAATTCTGATCATAAGCTGCTATCATTCCCTGGGCACTTGCCAAGTTTGTGTTCCTCTGTAACGTTAAAGCAAAGTGCCTTTCTTAGAGTTGTCCTGTTTTATAAAAACTTCAAGACAATTTGAGAAATAAGGATGCAAAATATAATAAAGACTGAAGAGAAAGAAAAATAGCATAAAGTTAGGCATAGAAAATATGTGTCCGCAGAAGGGAAATTTGGCTCTGGGCTTCCTAGCGAGCAGGGCAAAGAGGAAAATCTGTTGTCATTACATGATTTTTAAAAAATGAAGTTTCTGGGGTCCCTGGGTGTCTCAGTTGGTTAAGCGTCTGGCTCTTGATTTTGGCTCAGGTCATGATCTCGGGGTCCTGGGATCGAACCCCATGTGGGGCTCCATGTTCAGCAGGGAGTCTGCTTAAGATTCTCTCCCTCTCCCTCTGCTCCTCTCCACACCACTAGTGTGTGTGTGTGTGCGCGTGCACGCGCGCGTTCTCTCTCTTTAATTTTTTTTTAAAGGCGATTTCTGTCACTGCTTAAAAAAATACGCAGTTTCTTAGGAAGAGCTCCCTTGTCTCTGGCTCTGGGAACAGAATTAAAAGTATTCTTGAAGGTACTCATAAAGAGGCTATTCTGAACTCTGATGATGAATTTCCTCAGATGCCCCACAGTGACTGCCACTGAATCATATAGGACTGCTTTATTGAACGTCCCTCATTGTTGGCATTTTGCCAATGTTTAATTGTATAAAGGAAAAGAAAGAACCTCCACGCAGTTCTCCATCTGAACTTTTGCAAACTATTGAGCAGCAAAGAGTTGGAGGTCATCTCTCATAAGTTCCTGGAATGTGATTCTTCTCTGCAAATGGTGGGTGCAGAGCCAAAGACTTGAAATGGGTCAGTAAGCTGGGGCAGAGATGATGTTTCTTTACAGATAGGAAAAGGAAGCTCAAAGCTATGGGGGCCAGAAGAGAAGGTTGAATGTAGAGGTGCAAGTGCATCAAAGAAGATCTAGAAATTTGGGGGAAGAAAAAAATGAATAAATTTATTTCTTTAAGGTGACCACTGTTAACACTTTTGTAGGTTTCCTCCTTTTTTCATCATGGGTAATGTTAATAAAATCAGAATTTGCATGTAATTTCGTGTCACTTTTCACTGAACTAAGCAGCACAGAATAAGCTATTATGTTTTATATTATTGGGGCATGTGTCGTGCTGTGATGAAATTTCCACCATGGTTTCAGACCTTGCATAAAATGTGATATGTACCAACATGCCATGAATAAGCAACGCTTTGGGAAAATTAGAAGAAGCTGTTTAAATGGACTGGTGATGAGTAAAGAGACCAGTGGTGTGGTGTGGGGGTGAGACCTGAGTGTGGGGAGGAATTCAGCAGAAACTGAGAATCAGCAGGAGATATGACTGTGAAATCATAAGCCCCCTAGAGGACTTATGACCTTCTGGGGCCCCCCACTGACTATGAGATTGGGGGTCCAAATACATGCATACCTCAAGATGGAACAAGTGCATCTCCTATAGCATTTTAAAAAATATAATCATGCCTTTTCATAAGGAGAGAAAAATAGAACATTACATGGGTCAAATAATGTAGTAGTGGTAATATTTGGCAAGTTTTTCTCTTTTAAAGTATCTTTTCCAGGTGTCCCTGTTTTTTCATGGTCAAGAATTTTTCTTTCTGGGGAGGAAGGGACAAAAAGTCATCTATTGATTATAGGGGAGACACTGGTGTTCACATTCAAACTAGGCAAACACATATGCAAGCACTTCCCGGTAATCTACCACTCACCTTGTTCAATTTTGCCTTTCTCCCTCCCAGAAAGAAAACATTTCCAATGCCTGAAACAACCACAAATTCACTGAAGTCCTGCCTTGAATGACCTCTGGGTTCTGACATTCCCTCGTTGACCTTGTGTAGATTTCTTATTGTGTTTCTTATTTGAATTAGCTTCTGTTCCAGGAAGGGATTCGTAAATGCATTTTCTTAAATTGTGATAGTTTTGTGCAGGCCAGATGCTGTGATACAATTCCACCTTCTCCAGGGACTGAAGTGTGAGTGTCAAGAAAAGAGCCTGACCTTTTTTCTTTATATCCTATATGGCCTACAGAAATCATTCCCACTGTGAATGATTGCTTTGTTCTCTGACAGCCTTAAAAAGTACGGGGAGGGAATCTGTCAGTGGATTGTCTCAGACAATCCCTTTTGTAGTAAAAGACTAGTTCTTCTGAGGAAATTCAGCCAAATGTGACTTTAGCTGTCTAAAATCTCCCGATCCTAATAAATGCATGCAAGTATTTGAAAAGACACAATAAAATTAGAACCTTTGAATTGATTTAATTAAGCAGCTGGGATTAATGAGAGGATGTGTTTTGCCTGCAGTTATGAATCCTCCTGCATTACCAGTATTCAGTTAATGAAACAGTCAATACATGTTTGGAATGTATTCTTCTCTCCAACACTGAAAATTTTTTAAGCTGCTAGTTTTAGCAGTGGATGTTGAAGTCTTAGGGAAAAAAAAAAAAAAAAGACCCAGCTTCTTTCATATACCAAAAGGGAATAGATTTTTGTGCATCTAGCAAAACAGGTAGGCTGTCACCAGGTGGCGTGTTTACTGCCTGTATTTCTGTTTCAGAAATGTAAATGCAAGATAGGTACTCCATCATAGAAAAGGCCAATTTCCTGACAAATTGACCCAGAATGTAAGTGTCAAATGAATTCTCCTCTCTCATTGGCTTCTATTCTAAAGCCAGAGATACACGGCCATGCTGTGCCATAGGAATGAATTGAGAATGTCTGTTGGGAGTTCAGATGGTCCCCATTATTCTGTGAACATCCGTGGAATTTACCTGTGGACTCTTAGTCTCTTCGGGACCTTGGGTAGCGCTGTTCCTAGAAGGACTTCCTTGGGTCTTTCCCTGGATTCTAAGAATGTCTCTCTGTATTCAGGGCTTCTAGAAAATCTTCATTCTTCCTTTAGTTTGGGTGTGTGCAAGCAGCTGTATGGAGCTGGGTTTCCGTGTCCGCTTACCATGAGGTTCACTAGCCTCACAGAGCCCTTTACCATGAATGTTTCTTCCCTTCCTCTTCCGCTCCTACAGAGCCCCCACTATTTCCCCATTTCCCCTCTAGTTCTACACCCCTCTCTTCTACCCCCTTTGTCCTCCTGTCCTACCTCTCATCTTTTTTGGGGGGGGGTTCTTTTTATTTTGAGACATTAAAAAACATAGAAAAGCATAATAACTTATTTCTACCATGCAAAATTCATAATCTTTTAAGCTCCAAATTTTAGGGTTTTTTATTTTTTATTATGTTTAGTTAGCCAGCATCTAGTATACCATAAGTTTTTGATGTAGTGTTCAGCGATTTATTAGTTCCGTATAACACCCAGTGCTCCTCACAACACGTTTAAATAAAACATTGCAGATAGGAATAGAAGTTCTTTTTGATACCGGGTCGTCTAGTCCTCCCTGCCTGTCCTAGAGGTAACCCGTATCAAGTGTGATGTGTTTCACTAGACCCAACATTCATCCCGTGGCCCTTCTTGGTCTGCATGGTGATGTCACCTGGAGCTTCACAGGAAGCTGTGCTCTTTCTTCGGGTCACTGGTTTATTACATGTCGATGGGGGCTGTGCACTAGATAGGGCTCTAGGTATTCCAGAAGCAAATTTAATAAATGTCCACTTTTACCCAAATTGTGTGGGAAAACAAGCAGATGGAACGGGCAAACTCACGAGGAAGAATCAGGTGTAGGAGACTGTAGCAGATGCAGCCGGGTCCTTGCAAGCCCAGGAGCTGTTTCTGGAGCTCTGTCTCCCTAGCCTCCCATCTGTATCAGCAGCTAGATCCTTCGTGAAGGCTCCTAACCTCCTTTCCATCCCAGGAACCCTACTTATTGTTCTCTTGGCTTCTTTTTAATTCAGATGTCCACATTTCTTTTTTTTTTTTTTTAATTTTTTTTAAAATTCTTATGTTAATCCCCATACATTACATCATTAGTTTTAGATGTAGTGTTCCATGATTCATTGTTTGTGCATAACACCCAGTGCTCCATGCAGAACGTGCCCTCCTCAATACCCATCACCAGGCTAACCCATCCCCCCACCCCCCTCCCCTCTAGAACCCTCAGTTTGTTTTTCAGAGTCCATCGTCTTTCATGGTTCGTCTACCGCTCCAATTTCCCCCCCTTCATTCTTCCCCTCCTGCTACATTCTTCTTCTTCTTTTTTTTTCTTTCTTAACATAAATTGCATTATTTGTTTCAGAGGTACAGATCTGAGATTCAACAGTCTTGCACAATTCACAGCGCTTACCAGAGCACATACCCTCCCCGGTGTCTATCACCCAGTCAGCCCATCCCTCCCACCCCACCCCCCACTCCAGCAACCCTCAGTTTGTTTCCTGCGATTAAGAATTCCTCATATCAGTGAGATCATATGATACATGTCTTTCTCTGTTTGACTTATTTCGCTCAACATAATACCCTCCAGTTCCATCCACGTCGTTGCAAATGGCAAGATCTCATTCCTTTTGATGGCTGCATAATATTCCATTGTATATATATACCACATCTTCTTTATCCATTCCAGATGTCCACATTTCTAACCCTTGATTCAGGACTGTCTCCTGATCCCCTGGTTGTGTGATGCTTTGGCTTTGATATTCTTAAATGTACACTGTCCCCAGGCTCTGCTTAATTGAAGAAACCCAGCAGTGGGCTCAGATTCAGGCTCCTCACCTAACCACCCTAGCATGCTCAGAGGGAGGGACGGGCTGGAAATCCCCCTGCCTAAGATGTGAATTTGTTCCTGGATCTGCACAGCTTATGCTCCATTACTGTCAACTCTCAAGTCCTCAGAGGGGTAAGAGGGGACCCAGGAAGCAAGGCACTGAACTTCAGCAGCATCAGCGACCCTGGAGCTTAGAGCCTAAGCTTCACCATCACCTCTAGCAGGCACCTGCAGCCCATCAGTGCAGATCTCGGGGGGAGGGAGTGCTTGTTGAAATTGGCCCTAGTCCCAAGGTTCTCTTCTGGGTCTCCTCACCCAACACCTGTGCTTTTCAGAGCTGGGAGAATTGTTGGCAGTGCCACGGAGACCGAGACTGATAAGGCTGGGCCAGGGCTGGGTGTATGTAGGGAACTTTCTCATTAGCTTCGCCCCCTTCTGTATGTGTAGTGCTCAGTCCACAAGCTGCTCTGTGAGCTTCTTGATGCTGTGCTGCTTTTAGCCTTCTTCTTCCAGCTTTTTCCCATTAATTTTTCCTTCTCCGTTTGCCTTGACGTATGGGTCTGTTTGGCTGTCTCTCTCATGCTATATCCCGTTAACTGATCCTCTCAGTTGGTGAATTGTAGTGGCACATAAACTGGAAAATAGAAAATATTGATCAACCCTGTATAAAGCCTGCCAAAATTTTCATCATTCCTTCTCACTTTTATCAAATACCAGGGAAATAATATGGTGGGTTATAGACTCGCACAGGCCTCTGAGATTCAGGAATCATGCTGTGGATTGTGTTTGCTTTGGGGAAAAAAATTTCTACTTAGAGTCTTTGAAAAGATAATATTACTGAAGAACAATTATTTTGCATATACCATTTTTAATGTTTTTTGATTCTAGAGCTCCCTGGTGATTAAACTCGTTCACGAGAAAGAGTCATTAATCCACTTTTTTCTCGGCTGCTGAGGCATCTCTTTTCAAGGATAAGTTATAATGCTCAAGGACCCTCTTACCTGTCCCTTTTTCATGCCTTTTTCAGGGAAACAAACCAAATAACATGAAACATCAAACAAAGCAAAATCCAAACTTTCCTCATCCTCCTAGAAATTAGAACATGCTCAAGAATCAAAGTACCAGCCAGACCTCTCAGTGAGCACCTCTTCCTCGTACCAGAAAGAATTTTGGGTCCAGTGACACTGGGGCACCTGGCTGGCTGGATTCTAATGCTTGCCAGGGGACCAGAGACAAATCATCTAACCCTTTTGTTTTTGTATTTATTTTATTTATTTGTTTTGAGGGAGAGAGAGAGAGAGAGCACTTGTGCAAGTGGGGGGAAGGGAAGGGGCAGAGGGAGAGGGAGAGAAAGAATCTTAAGCAGACTCCCCGCTGAGCAGGGCTCAAGCTCTCCACCCTGAGATCATGACCTGAGCTGAAATCAAGAGTCATACGCTTAACCGATTGAGCCACCCAGGCGCCCCACATCTAACCCCTTTGAACCTTAGCTTTCTCATGTGTGAAATAGGAGTAGATGAAACAAGGCTATCTTCGGATGCTGTGATAAGCAGAGGTAGTATATGAAAGGTGCCTAGCACAGAGCTGACATAGAATCAGCCCTCGGGTGTGACGGACTCACAATTACTGTTCTTCCTCTGCGTCCTATCCTCCTCCTCTTCCTCCTCTAGTGAGTGATTCAAAACACAGCTCTGTCATGGGGCTGCCTGGAATCGACCTTGGATCCGCCTGTTGTTCTGTCAGCTGGGACAAAATCTTCCACTTTGTGAGGTTATTCTGTATCTGGGAGGTGATGATGATGATGATGATGATGATGGTGATGATGGTATAACCCAAGTTCTTTTCAAGTTTTAAATTGGAGCATAGTAAATGTTCAATAATTGTTTGTTATTCTAACATGGTTAATGGTCTCTCAGTGATCAAAGTCTTAGATCGCTGCTTAATTTCTGGGGTATTGGCAGAGTCGAGATGGGGCTGGGCTAAACCGCTTATAAGGTTGAGATGAGTCTTCAGTGACTTTTCACGGAAGACCTACTGCCTTGATTTGTCATTGGAATTTAAGTGAGCCTCCAGTGATCTCTAGGGTCCCTTTAGTTCTCTCTGTTACAGCCCCCACTTCACCCCCAACCACTAGGATGATGACAGAGGAACGGGGATGTCCTAGGCCCCCTTCACAGAAGCTGCTGCTGAGGGGCTGGAAGGAGGGAAACCGCTAGTCCTTCGAGGCATCAAGTAGGATCTTTTGTCCAGACTTCTCCACATGCCTTCACTTCTCCCTCCAACATGCAAATAGACCTGAGGAGGATCACCCCTTGGGGTGTTGCCAGTCAGCCCACCCCTTCGCTGTTTCAGAGTTAGTGGGAGTTAACTGACAACTGTTTGAAAGCAAAGATAGGACCCCAGGTGGGTCCTGGGGAGCAGTGTCAGTGCCAGGTTATAGAGTGGCGAGAAGTACCCGTAGTCCAACAGCCTGTTTTATAGGATTTCCTGAGCTCATTTAACGCTTACAAGTGCAGCCTCTCTAATCGTTACTGGCCTCTTTATTTATTTATTTATATTTTTAAAAGATTTTATTTATTTGAGAGAGAGAGAGAGTGAGCAAACGAGAGACTGAACATGAGCAAGGGGAGAGGGAGAAGCCGACTCCCCTCTGAGCAGGGAGCCCGATGCGGGGCTCGATCCCAGGACCCCGGGACCATGACCTGAGCCGAAGGCAGACGCTTAACCGACCGACTGAGCCACCCAGGAGCTCCTATTACTGGCCTCTTTAGTTTGGCTTCTTCTGTGCACTAATTTGGCTGAACCTAATCCGTATAAACTAATATTCCTCTGTGTGTCCAGTGATAACTCCATGCTCGTTCCCTCTGGCATATTCAAGTCTCATGGCTTGAACCGTAGCTCAAGTCTGGCTCTCCCAAACCCCTGAGAAGGATCCCTTTTCTGGAAGGTTGACAGGCAAGTGGCGAGGGGTCCTCACCCTTTAACCAGAGCCAGCTTCCTTTTCTACCATGTCAGCCAGCGGGGCACCGGCTGTCTCTCTCCAGAACGTAGTGACTCAGACTGGACTCCGGTCCACGCCCAGCAGAGCTTGTGCACATTTTCTGAAGTGGCTTAAATTAGGGGGTTATGTAAGTCATTACCCCAAGTCATCAAAATAGCAATTAACTCAATAACCATGACATTAAGCCGGCTGTTTCCCTGGGGAAATGTGAAATTGGAAACCAGCACTGCAGTGTGCTTGCCTCAGCCCTGAGCTTCCATGAAACAAAACTGAATATTACAAATATTGCAAGTGTAAGTTTCATAAATATTTCAGTTTAGAGGGGCAATCAACTACCTCTCTTTTTTGGGGAAAGGGTCATGGGAACAAAAAGAAATGTTAAGAAGAAGGAAAGCAAAAAGATAAGAGTATCCAGGTCTGGGAGAACACCTTTATAAAAGAATATCCACAGCTTTCCTGTTATTTATTGGATCTTGGATTATCTAAACATATTTAACATATTAAGAAGCAGTTATGGTTAAATTTCTCCCAGGAGGTTAATATCTTTGGCAACAGTGAGATAGAAAATTGGACTAATCTCATTATGCATACTGACTGTATAGTTTTATTCCTTTAAAATTATATTTTTGAAGATTAAATTATACTTTCCATAAAATAGAAAAGCTAATTTTATACAGGAACTATGGAAACTTTTTTAAAAAAGTGCTTTGAGTATATCCTCTCCCACTTATTTGATCATTTAATGATGAAGACTGAGGTTTTTCTTCAAACCAGAAGCTCCTATACTCAGTGAATATGGCAGTAATCAGATCTGGGTATTCTAGCCAAATGGGGACCCCACAAATACTACAACCAAAGGCTTTGGAAAGAAATGTTTTTCCCCCCAGTTGTAAAATTAACATGTGTCCATAGATTATTTGAAAAAATACAGAAAAGTATAAAAAAAATAAGTACTACTAATGTAATCCCACCATGAGACTGTTAATACTCTGCTGTTAATATGTTAGTGTACTTACTTTCTTGGGTTTTTTTGTGCGTGTGTGTATTTCTCATATAATCACACCATAATATGTGCACTTTTATCCTACCTTTATATACACCTCATTAGTGAATTCTTACCTTTGACGTTTTTTGTTGCAAATGATTTAGCACAAATGTGTCAGACTATTTAATTGTACCTATTATTGGATATTGTCAATAATAACTCATGTTGCAGTGAACATTTCAGTATATTAATCTTTGATTTTCTGCCCATTTTTTAGGATATATTTTTAGAAAGGGAGTCAATTTGTTTAAGCATCTGACACCTTTCCAAATTGTATTTTGGACAGATGATACTAATTTTCACTCATTCATGTTCATGTACACTCTGACTTAACTCTACCCTCAAGGCCATTGAGTATTATTTTTTGATCCAATTTTTCTTAACTCTGGCTTCACTTTGGAATCAATGCAGGAGCCTTAAACAAACAAACAAACAAACAAGCAAACAAACAAAATAGGCCTATGTCTGAAATCTACCCCAGACCGATTAAATCAGAATTTCTGAGGAATTGGGGGCCAAGGCATCTGTAAGTTTAAAAGACCTCAAATGAGTCTAGTTGATAGAAAGAGTTCAGAACTTTGCTAGTTGTGTAAATGAAAAATATTCGACTTCAAAGCCCTTTGATATCAAAGCCATTAAAATCTAAGTAGTATATGTTTGCCTCATTGGCTTGAAAAACATACTGTGTAATTAAGGTCCTGGCCAAAATATTTTGCTCCAAGTGGATTTTCATACGCTTAGAAAAAAATGAGGCCATTTCTGCTTCAGCATACAGAGAATCCCACCATCACCTGGCCATCTTCCCAATTAATTTTTAGAAAAGTTTTACACTTTCTTTTCTGCGTTTTCCCATTTCATCTCTAAACTTTCTATCACTGAGGTGCTTTTGGAAGTGGTAAATTTCAATTGTCTTGCCTTTCCATCTTTAGTCACACGTTTTATTTATTTTGGCATTTTTGGATAGCAGGCCATGCATTCTCAGTATGAGGGTTTTTACTGTGTCTTAGTGCTACATTTATTTTCCTATCTTATTTGTTGTTTGGTAGATAAAATATACTAAAGAAGACTATAAGTAGCCTGATAAAAATATTTAAAAAGCCCTGTGAATAGTTTGGCCTGTCAAGTTTGATGAAGCTCCAGGCATTTCTGGGTCCTGCTTTTGGTTGTGTTAATGCAGGGAAACCCTTTATGCTCACCCTGTTAGGATCAGCTGATGTGAAATATTCGGCTCTTTAGTAAAATATTTTCCTGTGTGTCAGAAATAAGGGAAGAGAATGTTTCCTTCTCACCTCTAGTGATCTTACCTCAAAATCTGATGATCTCCTTAAAGGCTCTGATTTTTTTGTTTCTGTCTTGCCCCTGGCCTCACCCTTTCCTCTTCTCCAAGAAGGAGAATTTCCTTTCCCACTTCCCAAATACTCATTTTCCCATACACTTGCAGCTGAAAGTGGCCGTGTGACACAATTTTGTCCAATTACATGTAAATAAAACCCTGCCCATAGCCTTGGGGAATAGTTTCATTTTCTGAATGAAGGCACAGTGAGTGATAGTGGAACCCCTTTCCCTTACTGTTAGCCTGGACTTGGGTGGCCATCTTGCAACCATGAGGTCGCAGACCTAAGAGAAAGAGCAAGAGAATAGCAGAGACACAGGCTCTGCTGTATTTGAGCTGGTGAACTCATCCTAATCATTGCCTGCCTCCAGACATTTTTGGGAAGAAAGCATATTCTAATTGAGTCAGTGTTAGATGGGTTTTCTCTTACTGTCCGCTGAAAGCATTCCTGGCTATTATTCCTTCCCAAGTATTAGTCAAGATCACTTTTAGCCACTGACCCGTAGCTTGCTGTTTCCTATTTTTTTTTTTTAAATTTTTTATTTATTTATTTGACAGAGAGAGAGAGATAGCGAGAGCAGGAACACAAGCAGGGGGAGTGGGAGAGGGAGAAGCAGGCTTCCCGCGGAGCAGGGAGCCCGATGCGGGGCTCGATCCCAGGACTCTGGGATCATGACCTGAGCCGAAGGCAGATGCTTAACGACTGAGCCACCCAGGCGCCCCTATTTCATCCATATAAGAGCTGAATTATAAAGGTCAAGACCATCCCTAAATGAGACAAATACTCACTATCTTGATACCTCCCTTTTATTCTCTTCTCCCTCGGGTAATGGTGCGATTTGGGTCAGTTCTTGGACTAAGAACTGAGGAAAGTCACCACTTTGTTGTCTGTCTCTGATCATGTTTCTGCCTATGCTGGTACATCAAGCTGGCTTCAGGCTAAAGCTATTTAGGCTAATTCAAGTAGAAAAAAAAGGGGGGGAATTATTCTCTATCCTGACTTCTCCAGCTTTTCCCTTTGATTTTGGGCCCACAAACACACATGGTAGTTGCTTGCTTCCTCTTTGCTATCGCTTCTCGTGGATGCCTGTCTTCTACTGTCCTGATAAAGTGAGGAGGTTGACGTCTAAGGCAGGATAGCGGTACCTCTTGCTTTAAATATCCTCAGTAGTACTCCCATTTTGGCACAGTTTCCCTCACCCTTAACGATTGAAACCGATTTGGGAATGAATGCAGTTTGAGGTTACATCTATTTATTCTGTCCTGCCAAATGTCATGCCAGTGCCTTAATTGGTTTTGTTAGAGTGAGCTTGAAGCACTGGGTATATAAAGCAATTAAAATCTTTTGGCATTTTGCATTAATCACGGAAGCATCATAAATTCTTGAGTGGCTACGTGATGTACATATTTACCGAACACAAGTAGATACGATTTATGTGCATTCAACTAGGGGATGGCCAAGAAAATGCAAGCGTGTTTGAGGTTAAAGAGAAATACATCAAATGTTCAGTCATTGCTACAATAGCCAAGAGTTGAATTAAGTGGGGGGATAAAAGTAAATCGAACCTCTTTCCTCTGTATAATCATTACAGGCTTTACCTATTTCAAATTTTTGGCTAAGCAACTTTTAGACAGGTTTGGCATTTTCTAATTATTCACTATATGTTTCTATTAAGTGTGTAGGCATTTACAGACCTGGTCAGTATTTTCCCTCTACACCTAAGTCATCATAAATCTGTAAAAGTGCAATAAAAAAAATGGGTTTTTATAATTCTGCGCTTGAACTAAAATTCTGAAACAAAGACACTGGCTTATTTGTAACCAAGAATCATCAAGTTGATCTTCTTTTTCAGACGTAACATTACTAGACCAGGAAAGCAGCTATGAAAAAGAGCATTCTTGGGAGCCTAATTCATATTACCTACTACCTGGAGCATCCTTTTCACGTAGCCTTGTCACCGTGATCCTAGCTCCATCTGATTGGAAGAGATTGATCATGGGAAGAAGCAAGCCTATGTCGAAATGCTACTTCCTGAGCAAAGTGCCTGGGAAAAGGTTACAGAGGAAAACCCACGCTGGTCCTTTGCAGACTGACACATGAGCTCATGTAGTGACCTTTTCCAGAGAAGGCACTTACTAATGAGAATCTTTACTTTTAATTCACTTATTCACTTTCAGCTTCCTTTGTGGCCAGATAACTAGGTGCCAGCTTCTGTCTGACATCTTAATTTTAAATACACAGAAGGGATCTCTGTGGTCTACCCTGCATGCCAGGCTTACTAATATAGTCTCTGCATGTTTCTAGGTGAGAGGTGGCTCTGTTCTCTGTGCAATCAGGATGTGGGTGAAAGAGAATATGTCCCTTTTTGACTCTTCATGTCTTTCTGGAGATGTTCTGACTTCCCTATCATTCGGAGGTGGAACCAAAAAGATCAGCCTTTATTCTAGAAATCAGCTGTCAAACCTTGAAATCCCCCAAGGTCAGGCTGGGGGTGGGGGGGCAGGGACAGTGCTCAATTGCAAAGGGGCTGCTGAATTCTTCCTGCCAACACTGTAGCCACTAATGAGTCTTCTCCATATTCTTAGGAAGTAGGCATGTAATAGTTATCTTCTTTATCAACAGAGAGGCAAGAGAATGATTTCTTCATTTTGATGGCTCTCATTTAGACCTAACTCTGTGCTCTCATTTAGGCTCTTGGTCTTTGCTCTATTCTGGCTTGCCATGGAGGAAACCAGCCAAAACCCATCACTCTGAGCTCTACCCCTCTTTTCCTAGTTTCTCCTTGTTAATTATCAGCACAGACCACCCCCCGCCCGCCCCCGCCCCGGTGTGGGAAGACTCAATAAAATCCTTGCAGGCCTCAAGCGATGAGGCTAAGGACCAAAAAAAAAAAAAAAAAAAAACCCTACCATGGAAGCTAATTGTGTGTTTTTAATTAATTGCTCCAATTAGTCCCTCTCTTTTCAGTTATGCTACTCTATAACAATGTCAGCTAGGATGCTTCTGGAAGTGGAACTCGCTATAATGATCAGGTACTCCTCAATTAAAACTCTTACTGTGTACAATTAGCTCTCTTCATGCTTTCATGGCAAGCGCTGGGGAGTGTCAGCAGCGTGGATACGGCCTGGCCACTAGAATGTCACTAGAATGAATAACATCAGTCCATTTCCATTCCTCCTATTTCGATAGCATACAAATAGTATAAAGAAGAGTCAGTCATCTAAGTACGACTAACAGTGGGTTAATTTTCAAAGACCTAGTCTTTCCCCTTTGTTTAATAAATTTGTTATTTATGTTTTGACAAATAATAAAAAGTACTGGGTAAGGTGAAGGAAAATGGCATTTATTTATTTATTTTAAAGATTTCATTTATTTGACAGAGACACAGCGAGAGAGGGAACACAAGCAGGGGGAGCGGGAGAGGGAGAAGCAGGCTCCCCGCGGAGCAGGGAGCCCGATGTGGGGCTCGATCCCAGTGTTTTGAAAGATGGCTGTTGGTCTCATTGCTTCTTTGAAAGAAATTATTTATTTATTTATTTACTTACTTACTTACTTACTGTTACTCCTGCTGCCTTAAAATTTTTTTTTCTTTTTGTTTGGTTTTCTTCAGTTTTACTATGATTTGCTTATATGAGAATTTCTTTATTTATCTGATATACTTGGAGTTCAGGGGACTTTTTAAACATGCAGTTGGTTGTTTCTCATCATTTTGGAGAATTCTCAGACACTATTACACCTTTTTTTTTTTTTTTTTTTTGAGAGACATTTTTTGTGCTAGCAGAGGGTGGGGAGGGGCAGAAGAAGGGGGAGAGAGAGACTTTTTTTTTTTTTTTTTAAGATTTATTTTATATTAGAGAGAGAGAGAGTACAAGCAGGGGGAGCGGCAGGGAGAGGGAGAGGGAGAAGAAGGCTCCCCGCTCAGCAGGGAGCCCGACGTGGGGCTCGATCCCAGGACCCTGAAATCATGACCTGGGCCGAAGGCAGACACTTAACTGACTGAGCCACCCAGGTGCCCGAGAGAGAGACTCTTAAGGAGGCTCCATGCTCAGCATGGAGCCCCATGCGGGGCTTGATCTCACGGCCCCGAGATCATGACCTGAGCTGAAATCAAGAGCTGTGCATTTAACCGACTGAGCCACACAGGCACCCCAACTTCTATTTTTCTACCCTCTTAACATCTTTAAAAAGTCTTTATTAACTTTTTGTCTCTGTATGCTTCCGGGTATTTTTTTTCTTACCTTGTACACTAGTTCTAGTTCGTTAAGCTGTGTACCAATTGTTCTAAACTGATCCACTGAGGTCTTAATTTTGGTTATTTTGCGAGTCTAGAATTTCTACTATTTTTTTTAGGTTAGAATGGTAATTTTATTTATTTATTTTTAAATGATTTTGTTTACTTGAGAGAGTACAAGTGGGGGTGAGGGACAGAGGGAGAGGGAGAAGCAGACTCCCCAGTGATCAGGGAGCCCGATGCAGGGCTTGATCCCAGGACCCTGGGATCATGACCTCAGGCAAAGGCAGACGCTTAACCGACTAAGCCACACACATGCCCCTAGTTATTTTTCAATCTGATATATCCTTTAAAAATAATTTCTCTTCTTTGCTGAATTCACAACTGCATCTTTTATTTTCTTGAAAGAGTAAGCGCAGTTTTGTTTTTATGTTTGCTATGTTTCACTGCCTTTCATGGATGACTTGGATGAATGTCACAGACATGATGTAATGCTCCCTAGGCAGTGGAATCCAGTGTGTTTTTGCTGTGGTGGCAACAAAAGAGGCAACTAAGATTCTCTTTGCATTGGTTCACAGGCTTTATTCTTTTTACTATGAAAAATTCACAGTGCAGACTAAAGTACAAGGCAAAGTATATGAACCTACAAGAATCCATCACACAGTTTCAATAAATATCAACATTTAGCAACCATAGTTATTTTAAAGTGCGTGCCTGAGAAGTCTCCTGTTTCTAGAACCACTGTAGGTCTACTTCCATTGTCTGTTTGGTCTGCTGGGTCTTGATACTATCCGGTCTTCTTGCTATTATTCTATTGTGTTTTAGAAATTCTACTGAAAAATCATTTGTAGAAATAATTTGGTGTCTAGGATATTTTGTTCTGCAAGGAAGATTTATGTTTCTACTGCATGTCTGGCAGCTCCTGCATCTGGAATCACTTTAATCCAGTTTAAGGATAAAGATGATTCACAGTGGAGCTGAAGTTATTACAAGACCCAGCCTCCTCTGGTTCACCCTGTTGAGGTGACCTAGGCTCTCTTACAAGTACAAAACCAACATTTGTGACTTTATGCCCATGAGACGGCCAAAAGTGCTGCATAGAATTTTTGGCTGCCTCTTCCTGAACTGGTAAGTGCCCCCAGAGGAAAAACCCAAATCAAGGACCTTTACTCTCCCATACTGGTTCTCCAGTATAAATGATACATGTGTATGAGTGTGTATATACCTTAATTAATGTCAGGAGGAGGATTGGTCTACCATCACTAGGAGCAAAAGCCTATTCGACACATTTCTTTTTTTTTAAATTTTATTATGTTATGTTAATCACCATACAGTACATCATTAGTTTTTTATGTAGTGTTCCATGATTCATTGTTTGCGTATAACACCCAGTGCTCCATGCAGAACGTGCCCTCCTTAATACCCATCACCCGGCTAACCCATCCCCCCACCCTTTTCCCCTCTAGAACCCTCAGTTTGTTTTTCAGAGTCCATAGTCTCTCATGGTTCATCTCCCCCTCTGATTCCCCGCCCCCCTTCATTTTTCCCTTCCTACTATCTTGTTCCTTTTTTTTAAACATATAATGTATTATTTGTTTCAGACGTACAGGTCTGTGATTCATCAGTCTTATACAATTCACAGCACTCACCATAGCACATACCCTCCCCAGTGTCTATCACCCAGTCACCCCATCCCTCCCAGCCCCCACCACTCCCACAACTTTCAGTTTGTTTCCTGAGATTAAGAATTCCTCATATCAGTGAGATCATATGATACATGTGTTTCTCTGATGGACTTATTTCGCTCAGCATAATACCCTCCAGTTCCATCCACGTCGTAGCAAATGGCAAGATTTCATGCCTTTTGATGGCTGCATAATATTCCATTGTATATATATACCACATCTTCTTTATCCATTCATCCATCGATGGACATCTTGGCTCTTTCCATAGTTTGGCTATTGTGGACATTGCTGCTATAAACATTGGGGTGCACGTACCCCTTTGGATCACTACATTTGTATCTTTGGGGTAAATTCCCAGTAGTGCAATTGCTGGGTCGTATGGTAGCTCTATTTGCAACTTTTTGAGGAACCTCCATACTGTTTTCCAGAGTGGCTGCACCAGCTTGCATTCCCACCAACAGTGTAGGAGGGTTCCCCTTTCTCCGCATCCCTGCCAACATCTGTCGTTTCCTGACTTATTAATTTTAGCCATTCTGACGGGTGTGAGGTGGTATCTCATTGAGGCTTTGATTTGGATTTCCCTGATGCCAAGCGACGTTGAACACTTTTTCATGTGTCTGTTGGCCATTTGGATGTCTTCTTTGGAAAAACGTCTGTTCATGTCTTCTGCCCATTTCTTGATTGGATCATTAGTTCTTTGGGTGTTGAGTTGGATAAGTTCTTTATAGATTTTGGATACTAGCCCTTTATCTGATATGTCATTAGCAAATATCTTCTCCCATTCTGTCGGTTGTCTTTTGGTTTTATTGACTGTTTCTTTTGCTGTGCAAAAGCTTTTTATCTTGACGAAGTGCCAATAGTTCATTTTTGCCCTTGCTTCCCTTGCCTTGCCTTTGGCGATGTTGCTAGGAAGAAGTTGCTGTGGCTAATCTTTTTAAAGGGGGAAAATTGAATTGTAATATACAATGATTATAGATGATTTAATTGATGTCTGTATCTACCAGGAGGAATTTATGGATCACTGTTTCTGCAAACTGCTTGTTTACTGTCTGGTCCGTCCCGTGCTCCTTTGCCCCTCTGATTTGTATCACAGAAGCTCTCTTACTCTTTGGCTTCCAAGGAGGTGTGACCGAACAGGCGCTGGTGAAAAATAGGAGGGCAAGAATAGCAAAGAAGAGTCAGGGTCTTCTCACCTCTCTTTTTGCTTCTTTGGGTATCTCTGACAGTGGCTGTGCCTCCTACATGGTTCCAGCTCTTACTGGAAGGTCCTGGCTTCTGGGTTGTGGTAACACAACTTCGCTCATGGTCTCCCCAACTCCAAAGAGAGTATAGAGGCTTCCTACTCTTGCTAACTTGTGCTTTACTCTGTTTGGCTTCTCAAGCCTTCTAGCACTCTGTTCACTCTAAATTTCCACCATATCCATAACTCCCACTATCTTAATGACCCAGTGCAGTTACTTTATCTGTCTACAAGGTTTTGCTATGCTATGAAGCGCATACTACACCATCCTTATGTTCAGGGAAGGTATAATCTTGACAAGGAACAAAAGACATCTCTATGAGAAGAAAAGACAAATGACCTTGTGTTATGTGTCATCCTTAATGATTTACACGAGAAGGCCAAAGTAACTCAGGGAAAGGAGAAACCCCTGGAATCCTCATGACCTTTTGGTAGAGGTTAAGTTGGACTCCACAGGATGTGTGGTAGAATAGAATAGAAAATACTGCAGGTGGCAGATAGGATCAAAGAATTGAAATAAGAAATTCTGGAAAACAAAATCCTGTCCAAAATCTTCATGGAGAAGTGGCTTTTGAAATTATTTTCCACTCAAGCTAATGTCATATATGAGGAACTCGGTGATTCTTGTGAATGCTTTGAAAAATCCTTAAATGTTGAAAAACCTTTAAAACTGTTTGATGAGATGGCATTTTCAATCTCACTTTATATACATTTGGTCCTGCTGGTCCATAAACTTGAGCTTCACTGGAAATTACCCTGTCATTCCCTGCAAACAAGCTCTGTCATTTCAGATGCTACCATCCGACAACTTGTTGAAAGCTGAACGATAGGTGATAGGCAGAAAGCTTTTGAGCAAATACATGCATGTTTTTCAATGATGGTTCATGATGGATGTATGATTAGATGCTCTTTCTAAGGGAGGATGTCACTGTCCTTCTGGGTGGACTGAGGTATCTGAAATAAGGTAGGAAATAGAAGGAATAGTGTGAAACCAATGACCTGGAGGTGGGTTGTTATTCTGTTGCTTTTTTTACTGTGTTTCCAGGCCATGCTGGAGCCCAGTGCTAGACATCACCACGCCTCTCTGCTTGGTGTATGTTGTCTTCATAGAGAAGGAGGGAGAGGCATTCAAGGTGGAGTTAGATCTGAGTTTTCTTTGATTCTTGGGTAAAGAATTTCACTTGATGAGTTTTGCCTTCCACATCTATAAATTAGGAAGAATAATGCAATGTCTTAAGAGGCTGTTGGAATAAATTAGGCAAACATGCTTAACTGTCTCACAAATGTAGCTGTTTCTTGCACATTGTTTGCTGCCCTAGTATGTCTGAGTTACTGTGCTTGGCCAGGTTATACAATTTGCTGAGGGAGAGAGTAGACACCTCGCTGCACTTCCACATGGGACCTTGTGCTTATCACAGAGACAAGAGAGAATCACATCCTTTTCTTCCTTGCTTTTTTTAATTTTATTTTTCATTTTTTAATTGCCACTCCTAAAATTCTGGCACCTGGCCCATTAGAATGTTTGTATTCATCATACATATTACCCACATGACGCACTTGGCTCTGCTCCAAAGGTGGAAGTTGAAATAAGTAAATGGTCTCTATTTGCTTTGTAACTAAGCCTCATTTCCTATCCTCTCTTACATCCTGGAGCCCTCATCCTATATACATGGCATAAAATGCACACGAAATAACAAGTCATTACTTGCAAAGTACATCTTCTTTCCCCTCCACGGTCTTATTAGCAACTGATAGTCCTAAAAATTCTTCTAAGCAGGCTCCTCATCAGGTATTTCTTTCTTTTTTTTTTTTTTAATTTCTTGACCCCATTCTTTTGAGCATCCTAGCCACTCATTGGTAAGCCATCTGCTAAACATCTTAGAAAAAACAGTTCAAGGGACCCCCTGCAAGCTTCTAGCTCCCCCTACTCAACACAAATGCGAAAACTGGTCAGAAGTCACATTATTTCCTCTGAAAATAATAGTCTTCTGCAGTTTATGTTTCTCTTGTCATGCAACCACAGTAATAATATGTTTGACATGAACTGCATGCTGATTACTTTTATTATTTCAGACGTTTCATTAGCAACAGTCTTCCCCGGTCCCCCAAAACTCCCCAACTTCCAAACATCTAAGAATATCATCTTAACTCTATCCTTGAAGACAAAATAAATGCTAGCATACACATTTTCTGTTTGCTCTCCCCCCCACCCTCACCCCTGCCAAATCTTTCAACCATTTACACCAAAAAAAGCTGTAATTCAGAAAGAAGATCATCCTGGTTTCTCAGAGGAACTCTTGTCTCTTTGAATATAAGAGCTTTAAAAATCTCCTCTAACTCAGACGTGAGGGACCATTAAACACTTTTTTTCTTCTTTCCTTAAATTAAAAAACAAAACACGCCAAATCATGGCCCGTGTTTTTAATTTTGTAAACCAATTTTCAGCTATTAGCAGCCTTGGAAACAAATGTAAATACTGAACTTCTGAGTGCCAAAATTTAACTGGGAATTTGAAAGTAGATAATGAAGACACCTGAGCAGTCAGAATAAATGAAATAGCACCCATGGATCACATTCAGACTTTTATTCTAAGCAAAAATTGATCAAGCAGTTCATGGCAGATTGGAAGCAATGAACCTGAAATGGAAATGTTGGTCCCCCTGTGGCACAGTCAGCTTGGCTGCCATAACGAAAGGCCATTGACTGGTTGGCTTACACAACAGACATTTATTTCTCACAGTTCTGGAGCCTGGGAAGTCCAAGATCAAGGCTGGCTGACTTGGTTCCTGGTAAGAGCCCTCTCTTCCTGGCTTGCAGCCTCCTGTCTTCTCACTCCTGTGTGTGTGCATGTGAGGGATGAGGGACAGAGGGAAAGAGAAAGCATGAGCGAGCACAAGCTCTCTAGTGTCTTTTCTTATAACAACACTAATTCTATCATGAGAACCCCATCCTCATGACCTTATCTAAACCCAATTATCTCCCAAAGGCCCCACTTCCACATATCAGTTCATTGGTGGTTAGGATTTCAACATATGAATTGTACAGGGACGATGTTCAATCCATAGCACTCACTAAAGTCAGATGTACCAGCAGCAGTCAAAGAAAGAGTATAAATAGCCCTTTGATAGGGAGTGATCAAAGAAGAACTAATACAGCATTTTATTATTAAGAGAGACCATTTAGTTCAGGGGCATGTCACTCTGTGGAGGTCAGTGGCTCCTGAGGGCGTCATGATTACTAATATTCTTAGTAATGAGTCTGATTCATTAAGAAGGATGAAGGATCTTTCAGTGTATTCTGTTTAAGAGGAAGAGTGTGGAGTACTCTATTTTAGAATAACTTTTGTCAATGTATTTTAAATATTGGTGTGTATACAGGTTACAATCAGTCATGTGAAATCCCCATTTATGTGCAATGGTTTTTCACTGAAGCATAATTAACATACAGTATTGTATTAGTTTCAGGTACACAACATAGTGATTCAATATTTATATTTATGAAATAATTATCATAAGTGTAATTATCATCTGTCACCATACCAAGGTTTTATGTTATTATTGACTATATTCCCTATACTGTATATTACATCCCCATGGCTTCTCTATTTTTATAACTGGAAGATGGTACATCTCAATTCCCTCCCCCTGTTTTGTCCAGCCACCTCCCTTCTGGCGACCATCAATTTGTTCTCTGTACCTGTTTCCATTTTGTTTTGTTTGTTCATTTGTTTTGCTTTTTAGATTCCACATATAAGTGCAATCATATGGTATTTCTCTTCCTCTGTCTGATTTATGTCAGTTAGCATAATACCCTCCAGGTCTATCTATGTTGTCACAAATGGTAAAATTCCATTCTTTTTTATGGCTTAGTAGTATTCCATTATATATGTATACCCTTTATTTATCCATTCGTCTATTGATGGACACTTAGGTTACTTCCACATCTTGGCTATTGTGAATAATGCTGCAGTGAACATAAGGGTGCATATATTGTTATGAATCAGTGTCTTTGTTTTCTTTTCTTTTTTAAGATTTTATTTATTTATTTGACCGAGAGAGAGACAGCAAGAGAGGGAACACAAGCAGGGGGAGCGGGAGAGGGAGAAGCAGGCTTCCCACTGAGCAGGGAGCCTGACATGGGGCTTGATCCCAGGACCCTGGGATCATGACCTGAGCCAAAGGCAGCCGCTTAACTGACTGAGCCACCCAGGCACCCCTCTGTGTCTTTGTTTTCTTTAGATAAATGCCCAGAAGTGGAATTGCTGGGTCATATGATAATTTTATTTTTAACTTTTTAAGGAACCTCCATACTGTTTTCCACAGTGGCTGCACCAATTTACATTCCCACCAACAGTGTACGAGGATTCCCTTTTCTACACATCCTTGCCAACACTAGTTATTTCTTGTCTTTTTGGCACTAGCCATTCTGAACCGTTGAGGTGATATCTCATTGTGGTTTTGATTTTCACTTCCCTGATGATTAGCAACGTTGAGGATCTTTTTATGTGACTGTTGACCATCTGTGTGTCTTCTTTGGAAAAAAAAAAAATGCCTATTAAGGTCCTCGGCCTAGTTTTTGATTGGATTTTTTTCTTTTTTATATTGAGTTGCATGAGTTCTTTATTATTTTGGATGTTAACCCCTTATCAGATAGGCTATTTCCAAATATCTTTTCCCATTCAGTAGGTTGCCTTTTCATTTCATTGATGGTTTCCTTTGCTATGCAAAAGGTTTTAGTTTGATGCAATCCCATTCATTTATATTTGCTTGTCCTTGCCTGAAGGGATGAAGCCAAAAAAATATTGCCAAGACCTATGTCAAAGAGTGTATTGATATATTTTCCTTTAGGAATGTTATGGTTTCAGGTCTTAACATTTAAGTCTTTAATCCATTTTGAGTTTATTTTTGTACATGGTCTAAGAAGGTGGTCCTGTTTCATTCTTTTGTATGTAGCTGTCCAGTTGTCCCAACACCATTTGTTGAAGAAAGTGTCTTCCTCATTGTACATTCTTGCTTCCTTTGTCATACATTAATTGACTATATGAGTGTAAGTTTATTCCTGGCCTCTTGATTCTGTTCCATTGATCTATGTGTCTCTTTTTGTGCCAGTACCATCAGTTTTGATTCCTAGAGCTTGGTAGTATAATTTGAAATCAGGGAGCATAGTACCTCCAGATTTGTTTTTCTTTCTCAAGATTGCTTTGGCTATTTCAGATCTTTTGTGGTTCTATACCAATTTTAGGATTCTTTGTTCTAGGTCCGTAAAAAATGTCATTGGTATTTTGATAGGGATGGAATGGTTTGTTCTCTAAAACCTGGTAAATCTCATATAGTAACAAAAACTTCTAAAAAGTATGTTCTAGGGTCAGTCAATGGCATGCCATTTTCAAGGAACAATTTCTTTTAAACTGAATTATGCAAGAGCTAACAAAATTTAGTGTTGATATTTCAGTCATTGAAAACAATCCATCGAGCTCTCTTTCTTTCGCACCAACCTCGTACCATGGTTGAAAGAAATTTATCACAGTGCTTTCTTATCCAAGCATGTCTGTGCATGACAAGTCTTACTATCCTTTAAAGGTGATAATACAAATCGGGGGTTAAGTAGAAGAGAGGACTTATGTTTAACCACAATTCTTTCAGCTGGGCCAAGGAACAATAATTTCCTGATTTGTCTGCCCTTTGTCTTAGTGCCTTCTCTCCAGTTAGAAGCCATTTCCTGGACTCAGTAGCCAAATTTCCCTTCTTACTGCCTGTCATACTTACCAAGCAATCAGCATTCGTCACCACAATGAAGCTAATCTTGCCAAAAGTCCGGGATACTCGAAGTCAGTTGGCCACAGTTCCTTGTATCAATCCCTACAGTAGATCTGGCTTGGCCAATGGGAACATAATAATTGACATCCTTTGGCAAAGGCTCCCCATTCTCTGGACAATGTTTATAAAGACACAGCTTCTGACTCTGTAATTCTCTTTTTATATACGATTTCATGTTTGAGAAACCCCCATTTGGCTGACGCATCCCTTCTTTAGCCATATTAAAAGTTCTGAAGTCTGGTCTTATCTTGCTGGCAGTGATACTGGATTGTCTTGGGAAGGTGATACTGCAGATCTTTGTTATGAGGCATTCTGCCCTGATTTTAGAGTTTATGCCTGGATGTAATCTTACTCTCAGATCGGTGTTCTTGTTGAGGAGACTTCCCTGTAGTACTCCCAAATCAACGTGGCTGAATAATACCACATACCACATGCTTTATCTCATATCCACATCTAACCTATTAGCAAATCCCTGTGGCTCCCCCCAAAAATTTAACCTCCACCCCTGTCATTCTAGCCCAGGTCTCTGCTCTTCTTCACCTACACACTGCTATAGTCCCCAGACTGGTCTCCCTGATTCCAGTCTCATCTATTACTCTTTGTCAACACAGCAGCCAGGGTAATCCTTGGAACACAGATATACTTATATCACTGTCCTGCTCAAATCTGCTTCCTCTGAGAGAATAATATCCAAATGCTCCTTCCCTGGATACAAGGCCCTGCCTGATACATGGGCCACCTTTTTGACCTTATCCTCTACCATTTCGCCCTTGCTTATTCTGCTTCACCTACACGGCCTCTGTGTGCTGCTTCCAACACACCCACCATGTTCCTGCCTCAGGGCTCCTGCACTTGCTCTACCCTCTGCTATGTGCATGTCTCAGTCCTATGCCTCATTCTGAGCTTTGTGCATATGTCCTCTCATTGGAGAAGCCCTGCCTGACCACCTTATCTGAAATAAGAGCCCCCTAAGCTGTATTACGAATTGTCTCTCCTTGCCCTACTCATGTATGTAAGCATTAGTTTTTTTTCCCCCCCCCCCCCCAGTAAAATAGGAGCCCCACCAGGGTTTGTTTATAGCTATATCCTAAGGTCCTACAGTGATGCCTGGTACCTAGTGTGCCCCATCTAAATATTTGTTGACTAAATGACAGAATGATTCCTTATCTTATCGGATCGTTACAACACTTCTTTTAGGTGTTAGGTGCTGGTATTCTGATTTTGTAAATAAACTGCAAAGGCAAGCTTGGTACGTTGCTTAAAGAAGGTGGTCACTATGGAGCTAAACTAAGTTTTGAATTTGAGCCTTTATGTCCTCTGGTTCAGTGTTTATCGTATCATACTTTTAACCCCATCTAGTGATGTGGAACCAAGTGACAGTATTAGTGAGTGCTGGGCGGTGGCATTCCAGGACTTGCCATGAATGTTCAGTGGCAGGGCAGAATCATTAGGCCAGTGGTTTGATAGAGGATGATGACATTTCTCAAGGAGCTCAGCTGTGGCCCATCCACACATCTATCAGTCAACACCCTTCAGTCTCAATATGGAGATAATGGAGTCTAGTTTTCGGTTTTTGTGACCACTCTGTTCTGAATTAACAGAGAGAAAACTTGCTGATTAGTCTTTGTATTGCAATGGCTATTACTGATTTCCTCACCCCATCCTAGATAGATAACCAGGTCGTAACAGGAACTAGAGTGCATATAGTCTGGGTCCACAGCCAGAAGACCAGAAGTTAACCAGATCAGAATAATTCATTCAGGGGTCCGAGCCAAAGAGCCAGTGACAGGTCCAGTCCAAGATACAGAATGTTAGATGTTCTATTTTCAGCCACAGGGTCTTCTTATTAATGGATTACTTGCCTATCAGATGACTGCCTGGCTAGTGTTAGACAAGGAGGGCCCTGCAGATTAGCTAAGTACCCCCATTTTCCTCTTGATGATGCCTCTTGGGCCAAGGCAAAGGCAAGGTCATGAGTCAAGCTGACCCCAACAGGTATGTGCCTCTTGAATACATTGCTTCAGTGATGGGAGGTCAAGAGGGCACCATGCGTGGCTGCAGGTATCTGCATCAGTGGGGTTGGTGTCTGAGTGGACAACACTGCCTGTCTTATGGGTTGATGCCATTTGTTTTTTGTTTATGTATCAGTAAAATTCTGAAGACTTTTCCTCCTGTTTTAATGTAGACAGCTGCCAACACAAGCCGGTTAAACTCCAGGAAATAAGTCATTATACATCAATGTGGTTTTAAAAAAAGTAGGGGTACAATGGGCTCAACGTGAGTCAGCATATGGGAATATTGCTTAGGGGGAAAATGTGATTCTGGAACTTGAAAACAGGAACCTAGCATGAGGTTCTTTTTCCTGTATTCATCATTTTAACCATGTATTTTTAGAACGCCAACTACATGCCAGGTAATGTGTTATATGCTGGCAATGCACAGACACAACAGTCCATTCTCCGGGGGCTTAGGATCTAGCAACTTCTCTGTGGGCCACATCTAGTCTCTTGCGTTCCCGTTTCTTTCAGCTTTCAAGAATTCTGAAAGGAGAAATAAAAACTTGAGATAAATGAAAAAGAAATCGATGAATGAGTCTGAAAGTGATTTAATTACCAATTAGAGCAGAGATAGAAAAGGCGTAGCCTCATTTCATCTCCCTTCACACATAGTGAGGAGGTCTTTGCAGTGAGAGAGATGATATGAAGATAGATGTGAAGGCCTTCCCTTCTTGACCTTAAAATAATGAAAATATGTGCATGTGTACTATGTATATGTGTTATGTGTGTACGTCTATATATTTGTGTCCCCCCCAATTCATATGTTGAAATCTTGACCCCCAGTATCTCAGAATGTTACTATATTTAGAGATAGGACCTGTAAAAAGGTAATTAAGTTAAATGAGGTCACTGGGCTGGGCCCTAATCCAATAGGATTGGTGTTGTTATTAAAAAAGGAAATTAGAGTACAGGCAGGCCCAGAAGGAAGACCATGTGAAGACACAGGGAGAATAGACAAGCCAAAAAGAAGCCTCAGAAGAAATTCACCCTGTTGACATTTTGATCTCAGTCAGCTTTCTAGCCACCAGGACTGTGAGGAAATGCAGTTCTATTGTTTAAGCAACCCTCACCCCCACCCCCACTCCCATGGTGCTTTGTGAGGGCAGCCTTAGTGAAATACTACAAATACACATACATAATTAGAAGGCCCCACCCCTAAAGATGTTAAGAACTCAAAAGCTGCACGTATATATTAAGGCAAGTTTAGAAAGAAATACTCTCAGGTGCTGGGTCAAGGGCTTGCTAAGCTCAGTGGTCAGATGAGAAATAATGCTGGCTGGATACTCTAGCTACATGGATGCTAAGTGCTGTATATGTCTTTACTAGTTAATTCACTCAGTGAACACTTTATAAGTTCCTGCTATGTACCAGGCATTGAACTGGGTACAGGAAATACAAGAATGATTGGTACAAGAATCTGTCCTCAAGGAACTGGTTATGGATGCCCATTGCTACAGTGTGAGAAGTCTTAGGACAAATACATGAACAGGGCACCTAACCTAGGAAGCTGGTTGTCCCAGCTCTGAATTCCCACAGCCACTGGACTACAGGTGGTCTTTTCCTTACTTCTCCTATTTTAAAGTCTTCTTTCTTATTGACCTTCTCCAGTCTCTTCTTGTTTTTGTTTGTTTATTTGGTTTTTGGGTTTTGGCTTTTGTTTTGTTTGTTTTTTTTTTTTTTTTTTCCCTAAATGATTAAGTAATGGATATCAACACAGGATTTGTAGTAGTTCACTTAGGCTCCCAGGAAATCATTCAGAGAAGATGATGCAGTAAACCAAACTTCATGTTAACTCTGACCCTGGAGTGTTATCATCTGACTCAAATCCAGAAGAGAGAACAACCTCCTGTGACTTCTTCCCCCATCTTTCAGACCATAAATAGGTGCTGGGGCCCTGCCAAGCTGGGTCACTGTGGCTCATAAGGGACTGTCAGTTCCTCACAAACATTACACAGCTACAAAATTACTATGCCGCCCAAAGTGACTCATAAAATTGGCCCCTCTTAAAAAGAGAATTTTAGAAATGTCACCTCCAGACTATCATTCTAATGCAACTAAGCTCTCCTCTCAGCTGACTGCCTGGAAGAGTCCTCAGAGGAACCAATGGGAAACCTAGCACTTTGATCTGCCCAGGGCAAGTATTAGGATGCAGCAGGAGTAGAACTTTTAGGGGATATTTTAAATGTAGGATAGTGATAAAATATAAATGATGTTTGATATCTACTTGTATTTACAAAGAAACAGACCAAGAGTGTGTGTGTGCACATGTGAATCTGAGTGCTTATGAAGAGAGAGCGAGAGATTGAGAGACAGAGACTCTCATTGGCTGAGACCCACCCACAGGGTGGAGACACATCTGCTTTATTTAAAGTCTCCTGATTGTAAATTTTTTTTTTTTAAAGATTTTATTTATTCATTTGAGACACAGAGATACAGAGAGAGAGAGAGCATAAGCAGTGGGAGAGGCAAAGGGAGAGGGAGAAGCAGACTCCCGGCTGAGCCAGGAGCCCGATGTGGGGCTCGATCCCAGGACCCTGGGATCATGACCTGAGCTGAAGGCAGACGCTTAACCATCTGAGCCACCCAGGCGCCCCTCCTGATTGTAAATGTTAATCACATCTGCAAAATACCTTCTTAGCAATGTTTAGGCTAGTGTTTGACCAAACAACTAGGCACCATAACCAGCCAAGTCGACACATAAAATTTACCATTGTACTACTTTAAACAGAAAGAGGTAATCTAAGTTCTTCATCATGTTATTGAATAAGAATATCAATGAAAGTAACTAGCAGTCACACAGAAAAAATCTCTAAACCTCTTATTGATCTCTCTTTGGATGCTTTCAGTCTTGGAGTTTAGAGCCATTGCTTCCCAAGTCAGACAAGTCCGTCTTCGGATGACCCTTACAGTTGACAAATTTTTGCTTGACTTCATTGAGTCCTAATCCCTGTCTGTGTAACTCTCGTGCTTTAAATGCTGTTCTACCTTCTGGAACATCATGGAAGCAGATTGAAGACCAATTTGCCTTAAATGTCCAAAATATATTGTATAGGGTATTCATTTTGTGTGGTGCTCAGCATGGGGGTGAGGGATAGAGAAGTTTCTGTGCTCAAATAAGTTTGGAAACACTGCTTACAAGCTCTTCCTTTAGAAGATTTATCATGGCTCATATTAAAGGCTTCTGCAGCAAAGAAACCAGCTAAGCTGAACTTTAACCTAGCATTTCCCAGACATCTGACCTTGGAAAATCTTCTTTTTCTTTTCACTACCATCCTATAGAAGGTAAATTGCAAGGTTCTGCAAGGGTCTCTGACATTATCACTGTTAGCCTTTCATTTAGGTGCTCTGTCCCCCGGTCGCTCTGCACCACAGTTGTATCAGTCCTTAGGGGCTTAAAATAATAGCCATTCATTATTTCTCCCAAGCCTGCAGATCGCTGGGTGATTCTGCTGATCTGGCTTGGTATTGACTGATCTTAGCTGGGCTTATTTATGCATCTGCAGTGATGAGTAAGGTGGAGGCTAGCTGGTCTAGCCTAGCCTTGCCTGGAATGACTTGGCTTTATTCCATGTGCCTCTCTTATCATTCCAGCAGACTAGCAACCTAGGATGTTCTCCTTGCAGTGGCAGAGATTGAAGAGAAGAAGTGGAAACACGTAAGCAAACGCTTTTCCAAGTCTCTGCTTACATCAAATTTGCTAAAATTCTGTTGGTCAAAGAGTGACACTTGGGTGATCTCAGAGTGGCAGGGTACTGCAAAGTTATAGGGCAAAGGGCAAGTATATTGGCAGCCATTAGTTGAGACCATGCAACGGTCAAATGCAAATCTGAGAAAGGGGGTCAAGATAACAGTATCAGATGGCTGACAGCAGGGTGGAGGGTGTGTAGTAACATCACGATTCCTCAGAGCCCACCCCCTCCAAGATGCTCAGGGTGGGCTTAGGTGCCCATAGTCTCAGAAGCTTCCCAGGTAATACAGATGATGAGCCAGGGTTGAAAACCACCAGTCTAGACGCCCCCCCCCCTTTTTTTTAACAATATCAATTATGTGCTTACAATGATAAATTTCACAAGGGATATAGAAAGAATTTTAAGTTGAAGACATTGGTGCTTCTTGCCACTGAGCTTCCAGTCTCAGGCAAGTAAGACTGGCGTATGATTAGTTATATGGCAGCAGATCAGCATTCAATCCCACTGCTACCGTGACTCTTCCCTGGCCTCAAATACATCCTGGCTCTTGGATTCCTGCAATTAGATCATTTTCTTAAACTGTATCTGATATATTTTATTCTGTGTGTGCCACACCCTCAGTCAGGGGGCAGCTGAGGGAAAGGGACTGAGCCAAGGGTAGTGCAAATTTAGCCGGCCTTAAAAGGGGCTATAAATATATGATTTTTTCCCGGAAGACCAAGGACGCCAGGGTGGTCAACAGGGAGTTACTGTTGTAAGGCATTTGACGTGTTAAGAAAACAAAACATATTTTCCCCAAAGGTATTTATATATTGTTATGAATAGTAACATAGAGGTATTACTGAAGTCATCATATCCAATTATTTTTGTGTATATATGTATTTATATATAATCTCAGTCAAGAGATAATGAATATACAACTAATATCTTGTTGAAGTTCGTATAATTTTTAAAATTCTACAGGTGGGAACTGTATTAGTCTGCTCAGGCGGCCATAACAAAATACCCCAGACTGGCTTAAACAACACACATTTATTTTCTCACAGTTCTGGAGGCTGAAAGTCCTTGGCCATAGGGTTGGTTTCTGATAAAGGCCTTCTTTCTGGTTTGCAGATGGCTGCCTTCTTGCTGTGTCCTCACATAGTCTCTTCTGTGTGTGTGTGTTTGCAGAGGAAGAGAGAACAGCTCTCGTGACTCTTCCTCTTTTTATAAGCACATCAGGCCCATCAGATCAGGACCCCACCATTATGACCTCATTTAACCTTATTTATATGCCTAATAGCTCTATCTCCAAATACAGTCATGTGGGGAGTTTAGGCTTCACTATATGAATTTTGGAGAAACACAGTTCAGTTTATAACAGGAACCATTGTGTTAGACTTTTGCTGAAAATAAAAAAATGCCCTCACTCCTTACTGCCATTTGAGATCTCTTTCCAGACATAACGGGGCCTCAGAAGCTTCCCTACAGTCCATTTTTGGATTGTAGCCATTCTAGGTAGCACCAAAGATCCCGTGGCTTCCCTACTTCATGTGGTCCAACTAGATTATATAAAGCAATGGGGCCCCAAATATGTGAATTGTATACTTACTTTAAAATCAAATGATAAGTTTATGTATAGATTTTACATCCTAGAGTATTTCAATATGAGTTTAAATAATCAAATAATCTAGGGCGCCTGGGTGGCTCAGTCGTTAAGTGTCTGCCTTCGGCTCAGGTCATCATCCCAGGGTCCTGGGATCGAGCCCCACGTCGGGCTCCCTGCTCAGCAGGAAGCCTGCTTCTCCCTCTCCCACTCCCCCTGCTTGTGTTCCCTCTCTCGCTATATCTCTCCCTGTCAAATAAATAAATAAAACCTTTAAAATAAATAAATCAAATAATCTTATTCTTACCTTGATCTATGTTGCAAATTAAAAAAAAAAAAACAAGCAAAAATAATGAATACACTGCTGTACAAACCTATATTTTACATCTCTATCAGTAAGGGCACAGGTGATTAATGTCTGAACTGCAATGCCTTCATGTCTCAGTATAGCAACTAGAATATTTAGTCTCCTAATCTGCATATGTGCTTCACTAGAAGTTAAGAAGGCAAATGTTAATGACATAGAGGTTAACAGGGAGGGTTCTAAAGCAAGAGTCAGTAAACTATGGCTCATAAGCCAAATTGTGCATGCTGCCCATTTTTATAAATAAAGTTTTATTGGAACGCAGCCATGCCTCTTTGCTGACACAGCATCCATGGCTGCTTTCAGGCTACAATACCACAGTTGAGTAGAAAATGGCCTACAGAGCCTAAAATATTCACCATCCAGCCCTTTACAGAAAAAGAAGTTTGCTGACCCTCAATCTAAAGTAAAGATCCTTGAGATCAAATTCCTAACTCTGCAGGTTCTAGCTGTGTGACCTCAGGCAAGTTATCTAGCCCCTCTGTGCCTTAAGTTCCTCATTGTAAAATGAAGATAATAATATTACCTGGATCAAAGGGGTGTTAAGAGCAATAAATGAGGGGCGCCTGGGTGGCTCAGTCGTTAAGCGTCTGCCTTCGGCTCAGGTCATCATCCCAGGGTCCTGGGATCGAGCCCCGCATCGGGCTCCCTGCTCGGCAGGAAGCCTGCTTCTCCCTCTCCCACTCCCGCTGCTTGTGTTCCCTCTCTCGCTGTGTCTCTCTCTGTCAAATAAATAAATAAATAAATAAATAAGCAATAAATGAGCATATAAACATCTCAGCGTAGGGTCTGGACTAAAGGAAACACTCACACTGTAGTTGTTAACTGAATAATCCACAACAAACTAAATTCATAATGAAGAAGTTAAACTAAGAGCAATTAATAATTAAAAAGGAAAATTAAAAGTAATTAAAAACCTGACCAACTCAAATCTATAGTGGTGAGGCTCCTCCCTAAATATCCTTTATAAAAATTTACAAGAATTCTCTTTCTATGTGGGGCATGCCCAGTAGGAGCTTTTGAACATTGGCAGGCATTGCTGGGCACTAAGCCACATTAGGAGAATATAGAATAAATCCTTAGTAAACTCTGATGATACACTAAGTTTAGTTTACTAATAACACATTGAATAACCCTTAATAATTCACTTAGTAATTTACTGGTAAATAGTCTCTAGCCATTCATAAAAATAGAAGTCAGTGGAATTAAATTGTGTTTGTGGTTCTGTTCACAGCCTACCAGATAGATCATCCTTTGCAACTGTTCACCCTGACTCTTCCCTGACTGGATGCATAGCCATCTGGTTCCTGGAGTAAATGAAACCAAGCCATGGATCCCATCCCTAGTAATTTTGCCAGTTTGACTTTCTCCTATGGCTAGAGGATGTGGGGGTATGACATGTCGTTGGGTAAGAATAAATACCTTAGCCCCACTGGAAAATATATCCCAGTGATGAGTGGTAGGTAGGTAGCATCATATTTTGTTTAAAAAGTTTAAAATCTACGAGATAAAGGTGTAGCGGAGGTTGCTCCCTAGTCTACCCTGGGGGTTATGTGAGGTTGTTGGCAGTTCTTTCCACGAGGAGTTAGTTTTGCAGTTGTATAGTTAACACCAAGAATAGCAGTTCTAAAGAATAAACGATGTTTAATTAAGAGGAGGAAGTGTGAATAGAAAGTCTCTTATCTAATCTGTTGGTTGTTTGGATCCTTATGACTGTCAGAAGTCTCTTCACAAAACTTCTAAATGAAGTAGAAATAATGATGAACCTGTGAGCAGGACTAGAAAAAAACCATTGAGAATGGTGACCGAGTGGCCTGGCAAGGTACATTCACCACAGTAAACTCTAATCATAGGTTTTTTTTCAGATATGCAATCGATTTAAAAAATTGCTATGGATATTTCCTGATATAACGTTCAACACTAAATATCTGGTCCTTTCTTTCTTCTCATCCTTGGTTGGAAACCTCTCTGATCAGTGAGAATTTCAGCCATGCCTCTTCTCTCACTTCCTCTCCTGTGTCTCTATTTCTTCAAGATCTGCCACTGCCTGGAGGTCTCCCTCCTGTGTTCTCCACCTTCCCCCATTGCTTTACTCATTTTTTATTTCTGTTCCTGAAGACTCCTTGCAAACCCAGCCTAACTGGATCAGGTGAATTTGAGCTGTCCATACCCCTCCTTTTTTCCCCAGGTCAGAAATCACTAGATAATGTATTATGGAAAAGGAAGAAGGCCATTAAGGAATATATGTGTGAATTTACAGTTCTTACTTCATTTTTAAAACAACCTGTTTCCTGATTATAGAATACTTGTCCATTTTAGGAAATTTAGCAAAATAAAGAATACTAATGAAGGAAAAGATAATCACCCATAATCCTACCACATGGGGTAAACACTTAATACTTTGCTGTGTTTCTTTCCTGTCTTCATCTGTAGTTTATATTTATAGAGTCCTTACTATGTACTAGATACTTGCTAAACATTTTATGTATTTTATTTCATTTAATCTTCACAACAACCCTATGAAGTATGATTTATATTGTTCTCATGCTAAAGATGAGGAAATAGGGCCCAGAGAATGAAATTACTTGACCAGGTAAATGAGGAAGAAAACAAGCTGATAGCAGCCCATGATATTAATGCTATGCTATTCTAGTTACCATTCTGCTCTGTTGATGTTAGATTTCATTATTTAAATTGAATTTATTGGGGCGCCTGGGTGGCTCAGTCAGTTAAGCATCCCACTCTTGATTTCGGCTCAGGTCGTGATCTCAGGGTGGTGAGATCAAGGCCCCCCCATCAGGCTCTGCACTGAGCGTGGAGCCTGCTTAAGATTCTCTCTCTCTCCCTCTACCCCTCCCCCACCCCACTCACGTGTGCTCTCTTTCTCTAAAAAAAAAAAAAGAATTTATTAGTGATCAAAGGATGGACTTTAAAAACCTGGTGAGTTGTTATCTTGGAAAAAGTAATTAAATGTGTATTAATGATGGTTCAAAATACAATTTAATTTCTTTGTTTAATTAATTAATTAATTTATTTATTATGTTCAGTTAGCCAACATATAGTACATCATTAGTTTTTGATGTAGTGTTCAACGATTCATTAGTTGTGTATCATCACAACACGTGCTCTCCTTAATGCTCATCACCTGGTTACCCCATCCCCCCACTCACCTCCCTTCTGTAACCCTCAGTTTGTTTCCCAGAGTCCAGAGTTTCTCATGGTTTGTCTCCATCTCTGATTTCTTCCCATTGAGTGGAGGGAAAACTGAATGGGAAGAAATCAGAGAGGGAGACATACATTTTAATTTCTTAACGGAGTACCATTTTGCTTTCTATAAAATGGCGTGGGGAATATTACCCACACAAAATGCTGTAAACTGAACTCCCTTCTTGTCATTTTCCTTGTTTCTCACAGTTCTGAATGAACTGATGAATTTATCCGGTAAGAAAAGAAAGAAAGGAACTCATCTCCTTAACCCACAAAGGATTCACACTCAACTTCTCCACTCACTCTCTCTGCCACTCTGGCAGAGCGACCAGCACCATGAATACCAGATTCACTGCTTTCTCTCTCATTTTGCTCTCCTGCTATTTCCCCAGTGGTGTTAATCATGAAATGGGCAGAAGTTGAAGTTCTCAGCCGACTTAGCAACATCTGACAGAATTATGATTTCCTTAATTATAGAGGGTGGACTCAATGCATATAAAATTTTGCTGTTCTTTTGTATTTTATCAGTATATAATGTGCATTTTTCTTCTATCAATGATTTATGTCCTCTGAAATAATAGTCTACCAGAGTATAATTAGAAGTTCTACCTCATCTCCATTTAAAAATATTTGTGTGGAAAATGTTATCGGAAATCATTATACGTGTGTAAATTTATAATCTGCTTTTCCTCATAATGGTTGAGAGACTTACACATTTTAAAGGACTGCACAATCTTGATTCTTTAGATGTATTTATATTGTTTGTGAGCATGTCAAGTATATCTATTTTATAAATGAGCTTCAGGGGGCACTGCTGCAGAATTCCTTAAAACTACTGTCATTTGATTCCTGGATTTCTTATGAAATGTCAGCACTACTGCCTATTACTAAGAAAGCAAAATAAATAAGCATCCTAAAGGGTATTTTTGCACTACCTGATTTCAAGTGCTGGATAACAAGGTTAATCTAATTAGAACAATAAGATGTTATGCTATAACATATGAGATATAAGATGATTCATTTCAGCCTCTTCCTTTTATGGGTGAGAAAACTGAGTTTATGGCTTGTCCAAAGTCAACAGCTGAAAGGGAAGTCTCCTGCCTGGGTACAACCAAAGCTTCTATGATAACTTAAAGTAGAAGGCATTTATTTATTCACTATTCCCCAAAGGTTTTGGATTTAGAAAAGCCTGGAAAAATGAACATTTCCCTATATCCACAGTATTTGAAATGGAGTTGCCTCCACTCTCCCACAACTTCTGCAACCGGGGGGTATACAAGACCATTTGGTGGTCAAAATTTCAAATTGCTTTTAGACTTACAGAAAAATTGCAAGACTAGTACAGAGAATTTCTATATGTCCCTGTCCCAGTATACTATTAACATTTTATATACTGTAATATAATTATCATAACCAGGAAATTAACATTGGTATAGCACCATGAACTGACTCCATTTGAACTTCACTTTGAAATTTCCAACTCCTGTCCCTTTGCTTTTGCTGTTGTTCCCAAGATCCAATTCAGGATTCCATATTGCATTTAGCTGTCATTTCTCTCTGATCTCCTGTAATCTGCAACAGTTCCTCAGTTTTTCCTTGTCTTTTGTAACCTTGACAGCCCCAAAGAATACTGATTAATTTGTTTTACTCCATGTCACTCCATTCAGGTCTGTCTGGAATCTTATGATTGGACTGAAGTCCTGCATCCCCATCAAGAACACCACAGAAATGGTTCCTCATCCTTCTCAGTACATCAGATCACAGCATGCATGATATCCATATGTATTATCATCGATGATGCTGGTATTGATCACCTGGTCAAGATGGTCACTACACTTTTCCACTGTAAAGTTACTATCCCAGTGACCAAGGCGGAACAATTTGAGCACCAAAATAGATAATGATACTATTAGATTATAACCCATAAAATAATATCCGTGAGTTAATAGTGACGTAAATAAGTAATATCTAGCTATTTGATAAAGTCAGTTCTTGTTATTCTCAGTAGTTATGTTCTATAAAGTCAGTGTGTGAACCTGAATTAGCTCATACTGAACCATTGCTCCTAGGGGAAATACAGGTTTGAGTTCCTGCCAGCCTTGGGTCAAAACCTTTTTATCAGTTGATCCATACATCACCTGGTTTTATTTTAATTTCTGTTTAAAGACTCTATTTAGTTTGTTGATTCATTAACACTGAGCTCACAGCCAACAGCACTGTAACTCCTGCTGGAATGAAGCTCATCTAACACACACATTTTCTCTGTAAGGCACATCGTACCCTCGCAGTTAAGAACACTAGACAGCATTTCAGCACCATGCTTCGGGGACATTTTAAACAGTGAAATCGCCAACAGAAAGCACAAAAATGTGAAAAATGTGGCACTAAATCAACGAATCAAAGGACACTTGTTTACGGCAGGCGAGCTGACTTAAGGAGGCAGACTGTTGCCTTGTTGGACCTCAGCGGGGAGTGTGTGTTTCAGGTGTTTCAGATTTGTCACTGCTCTGCACGTGTCCACGAGTGACCAAGAAAGTGCCATGACTATAAATTTTAGCCTGAGGGTGAATTCTCAAATTCATAATCTGTGAATGAGGATGGACTGTATGTGGAGGAGATGTGACAGCTCTTCTTTGCAGTAGAACTCTAGTCAATGCAAAGAATGAAGGACATAGAGAATGGCCACCCCCACAGGTAACCTCCACAGGGATCATTGTTGCAGATGGACCACCAATGGCTACTAGAACAGTGGGCAAAGCTTTGAGGAAGAAAGGGATTTGCATAGTTTCAAATTATTTCCCCCAAGACCTTAATTGACTACAGGGGGAAATCTAGTAAATTTATATTCATTTCAAATGTAATATTGCATGACTTCTTAATTTTTCTAATATTACATAGCATTAGCAGATGTTGCCTGTGAATACAAATAAATAGGTGGTATGTTCTCAAATTCTTGATAAGGGGAGCTTCACATTTTTCGCTGTATTTTCATATCTGGATAATCAGTACTCAACCAAAGCTGTTAATTTATGTATAACTGGAGAAAAGTCAAGAAGCTGTCACTTCAAGGGTAGATTTGGGATATGTAAGTTTCACTGCCTGTGTGAAATCATCCCAGGTAGGGGCAAGCACTTATTCTTCAGTGTTCCCGCTGTGTCCTGTTTGGATAGACTAGAAATATCTATTTTACAGTATAGATTGATTGTGTGCACACTTGTCTCCTAGACAGGCTGTTACCTGAATACAGTGGCAGCCCCCTCCACCTTTATATCTCAGGTGACAAGCACAGTGTCTCACATATAGTGGGTGCTCAGTAAACAGTAACTGGAAGTAGAATGGCATGGGATGAGAGAGGGTAGGATCCAAGACAAATACCTCAGTTCTGCTGGGCATCCACCATCCACATTTTTTCACAGATGAATTTTTGTCCTTGCCATGTTTTTGGACGCTAATGTTTATCTCCTGCCCATGGTAAAGACAAGCATGACCCTTGTTGTAGTAGTTAAAGGCACATGGAAATGAAGACCTTTGTAAGCCCATTTGGTTTATGGGAAGGTTTTTGTTTCACGCATCTTAGTTCAGATGTGACCTTAGGTGTAATATTCATATACCTACCTTTATCCAAATAATGGTGGTACTCTTGTCTCTAGAGGCAAAACAGATTAATGGCAGTATTAGGGATTTTATGGAGCAGCTTATCTGAAAAAGCTTTTATTCTGAAAAAATTGTCATGGTTGGTTCCGAGCACTTGGATGATTTCAGGTTAAATCAAATGTATTAGGGTAGCTAACAAACATAACAGCTCCCCAATTCCAGAGACTTAATATAACGCACTTTTTCCTGCTCATTAACAGTGCAGTGCAGTGCAGTGTTCCTGGTTGGGCAGTTCTCACTCAGACAATGTTTCAAGGACTCAGGCTTCTTCCCTCTCATGGGTCTACCCACCTCCAGGTCTTCAGAATCCTCTCCCCTCAGCTGTGGAGTTTTATGGCCCAGTCTAGGAGTGGTTTTCTGCCCTCTCCCCACATTCTCTTGGAAGTGAATCAATCATATTTCCTCCCTTACGTGCAAGGCATGCTGGGAAATATCTTACTTAGTGTGCCCAGGAGAAAAAAAAGAGCAATTGTTCGGTAAACAACCAGCCAGTCTGCCTCACTAGCTCAGCCTGGCATCTCTCTCTCAATTCTCATGTCACTTGTTGTCCTTATTCTTCTTCAGATACTTAACACTTGGTTCATTGTATTCCTTCATTCATTATGAAACCCATTGGTACCATAATGGGCTTCTACAACATGGCAGTTGATGGAGTTTTTCAAGAAAAATCAAGTTTTTTTCCAGGACTCCACCCTGGAATTCAGTCTAGTTCAATGCTATTTAACTCTCAGAGTATTTGGAAGTTATGAAAAAATATGAGTGTGACTACCTATCTCACAGAGTAAGTACTTTCAGCTACTCACTATCTAAATTTTGCCTCAAATATTTATTTGCTGTCCATTCATTTGTTCATATTTTGCCTTTCTGTAGTCTAACTGGAAAACAAGCAGAAGCAGATATTTAAGATTTAGGGGAAAAATGTAAAGGCAAAGAACTTTCAATTCTCTCTCTGAATTTAATTATCCTTGGAAATTTAGGAAAGATTATTAGTCTTATTAGAGAATCAGAGTGTGAGAGAGAGCACAAGCAGGGGGAGGGGCAGGGGGAGAGGGAGAAGCAGGCTACCTGCTGAGCGAGGAACCCGATGTGGAACTTGATCCCAGGACCCTGGGACCATGACTTGAGCTGAAGGCAGAAGCTTAACTGACTGAGCCGTCCAGGTGTCCCAAGTATAGGTTAGTTCTACATCATTTTCCTCAACTTTAAAAAAATTGTTTTCATTATTTTCCTACTAACGTGTCTTTTTAGACTTTTTTTTTTACCTAATCACTTCCTCCCACAATGACATTTTTTTTTTAAAGATTTTATTTATTTATTTATTTGAGAGAGCGAGAATGAGAGAGAGTACATGAGAGGGGGGAGGGTCAGAGGGAGAAGCAGGCTCCTCGCTGAGCAGGGAGCCCGATGCGGGACTCGATCCCGGGACTCCAGGATCATGACCTGAGCCGAAGGCAGTCGCTTAACCAACTGAGCCACCCAGGCGCCCCCCACAATGACATTTTAATACTACGGGTATGCTGTGTATCTGTGAAATCAGATAGGATTGAGGGGTTGGGGGCCACAAACCACTGTGAGAGCCAAGATTTTTTTTTGCTCCCCAAGAACCAGTTTCACCTGTCTGGGGTAATATCCCCACCATTGAGAATATATATTCTAAATAAAAGGGGAATGAGTTCTGAAAATAAGAAGCATTTTTTCATGATGTCTTGATTACTTATTAAATTAAAGGTAGTTTAATATCACCTGTTGTACATTCGGCATCATAATGAGACAGCATTAGGAAACTCAAAAATACTACCATTGAATGGTATTGTTGAATGCCTGTAGTCTAGATAAAGCTAACAAACATGCCTCCAGCATTTTAAATGGATAGCGATGCTCATGCAAACGAATGGAGATTTAGTAAAATCTGAAAACGCAAAAATGAAATCTAGTGGAGGGCAAAGATAAGAGAAATTGAAGAGATGGAAGCTTTCTAGAGAGGCCGTTAATCTGAGTTTAAGCTTACCATAAAAAGGAAACATAAAAGGAGGGCTTGTGAGGCAAAGGAAGCTGAAGGAAATCCTTTTCCCTTTTCTTTTCGTAGGTGACGGTTACTACAATAACTAGGTTGCTTCTCTTTCTGATTTGTTTGAAAGGGAAAAGATTAGGCACAACTGAGTCTGCAAGGCTAGGTCACGTCTCACGTCGGGGAACACGGGAAGCTTAGAGCTTACGGGCCAGCTGTCTTCTCCTCCAGCCATAGGTCTGGAAGGAATCTTCATGTGGCCTGGCTGTTCTCCTTTCTAGCTCTTCCTGCTGTTCCTCACGCCCCTGCCTCCTGTTTGTAAATCTGCAGCAAAGAGATCCCATCTGAGTTGTCAGCCTTACCTCTTTTTTTCTTTTTTTTTTAAAGATTTTATTTATTTATTTGAGAGAGAGAGAATGAGAGACAGAGAGCAGGAGAGGGAGGAGGGTTAGGGGAGAAGCAGACTCCCCGCTGAGCAGGGAGCCCGATGCGGGACTTGATCCCGGGACTCCAGGATCGTGACCCGAGCCGAAGGCAGTCGCTTAACCGACTGAGCCACCCAGGCGCCCTAGATTGACTCTTTTAGTAACAAGTAAGGAGGTATCTTAACCTCGTTAGGTGTAGGTACAATCTCTCAATATATCTGCAGTCTTTTTTATTTTATTTTTTATTTTTTTATTTATTTTTTATTTTAAAAGATTTTATTTATTTATTTGAGAGGGAGAGAGAATGAGAGGGAGGAGGGTCAGAGGGAGAAGCAGACTCCCTGCCGAGCAGGGAGCCCTATGCGGGACTCGATCCCGGGACTCCAGGATCATGACCTGAGCCGAAGGCAGTCGCTTAACCAACTGAGCCACCCAGGCGCCCTGTCAGCCTTACCTCTTAACCGTGACATCTCCCCAGACCCTCCTCTCTTTCAGCTCTGTCTTCCAATCTCCCAGCGGTCCTTGTAGGCTCCCACTTGCACACTCTTGCTTGTAACTGATATTCCATCTGGACCGCCTTCTGCGTGCATCTTTGTCTACCTTCATATTCTTCCTTTTTGTTCCCACTTCCCAACACTGACAGGTGGTGTGAACCTCACTTTACAGGTGCCCGGCCCTCCTCAGATCACACAGCTGGTGTGTGTGTGCCCAGGTTCCAGGTCTTCTGCCTCAGAGTCAGATGTGCTGTCAACTCCTCTCTGGCAACTTGACTGACATGTTGTAGACCTTTAGTGAATAGTTTTTCTACTGACGAACGTACAGATAGATACCTTTTACTCTGAAGATGGGTGAATGATGGTAAATAGAACTGCCGTAGTCATCTGCATTGTAAGTTTTGTATTTTATTTCCTGCTCATTTGTTGACATCTGTCAGCACCTGGAAATAAAATTTTGAATCTCTGCTTCCCTGTCTGCAAATGTGTTAGTCTGGTGCAAGATGAGCGCTAAGTGTTGACTCCACAGTATGAATACCATACATGTTGGTTCTATGTAGTACACCATGAGTTTTTAGGTATGTACTATAGGTAAATGACCACAGATAAATAGAGGCCAAGGGGTTCACAGGCAGTGCTGGGTGTTATGTTGTTTAAAGGTGGAATTTGGTGCACTTATTTTTGTATCCGTGGGCCTAGACTGACCATGGGACATAGTTGGTGCTTAATACATGTTTATTGAAGCAAAAGAGCTATTGTTTCCCTCCTCTATATGGGGTGTCTGCCAAGTCCATAACAATTCTCCCTTCTCAGGAGAAGAGAACTGGGAACTCAGAATTGGCATTGGCTGTTTCTTTCCTGAATTCCTGTGCCCACCCACCACCAGCCATACTTCACTGACCATAGCTGGCTAAATTCCCATCCTTTAGATTTGGAATTGAGACACTGGGGGACGGAGGGTCAGTGTCTGTGGCTAAACCCAGAGCATATAAATACAGGGGCTGCTACAGAGCCATCTTACAATTGAAGATTGGAGAAAGCTAGACTTGCAAGCTCAAAGGCTGAAGCCACAATATAGAGGAGAACAGACAGAATATGGAGAGAAATTCTGTAGGGATTTAGCCTGCCTCTAATCTTGGTTGCATTTCCCATTTGAGTCCTTGAGATACCCTTGTGTTATTCTAGTAAATTTGTTTTTCTGTTAAAGTTGGTTCAGGTTGGTTTCAATTATTTGTGGCTAAAAATCTTCCACGACTATATCAAAATTTCAGATTTCTCATTTCAATGAAGGAAATCCTACTATGTGGAAAAATTAGGTAAGGAGGAGAGACCAAACTTAGTTTAAAAACTTAAACTGACCCCCCCCCAAAAAAAAAACTATAAACCAAAATCATCACAAATTGTATGTATTCACAATTGATTTGAGGGGCTTGTAGAATAATGCTGAGGGGCTTTGTGCATTGTTAGTTTTGAAGTAGTAAGGAATTTTTCCTTCACGGTGAAGTAGGAGCACAAAGGAAGTAAAATGGTAGACAAGAGTCAAGGATAAAGCAAAGGACCAAAGAGTTAAAATAAGATTCACAAGAAACCAGAGTCATTCCTCCATGCTTCCTCAACTTCAACCCTCCTCTCCAACCCATTGCCAAATCCTATCTATTTTCCCATGTAAAAATCTCTTCAGTCTGTCTCTGTCCATTCTGAGTGGCCATTGATTCTCATGAGGACTCCTGCAATGACCTTCTCTAAATGGACTGCGGGAAGCCACTTTGCCACCATTGTTTCTCCACATTGTGACTAGAGTGGTCTTCTAAAAGTGCGCAGTGTGTCTCCTCTTCCAGGTAAGATTTGCAGAGGCTTTCTTTTGCTCTGGCCCATAAAGCCCTGTAAAGCCCAGCCACTGTCCAGTGTGTCCAGTCTCATCTGCTCCCACTCCTCTCCCCGACCATGCTTCTCTGTGGGCTTCTTTTCATTTCCTCGCCCCACCAAGTTTCCTCCACTATGGGGCCTTTGCCCACATTGTTCCCTCTACTGGAACCTTCTTTTCTGCCACTTTACCCAGATTTCCTTGGCTTCTCTGACTAGACCAGTTAATCCTTGCGGAGTACTGTATGCTCATCCTTTCTACCACCTGTCCTAGATACACAGTTTTCCTTTCCTTTTTCTCATTGTATGGTTGTCTTTCTGCTCTTTGGGGCTGTAAGCTCCACAGGGGCAGGAAATCTCTGTTTCAGACTGTTGTTTTAATCCTGGCCCCTAAGAGGATGATCAACAAATATTTAATGAATGAATAAATATCTGAAAAGGTAAAGGAAAGAAAAAGGAAGCACCCCCCCTCAAAAAAAAGCAGCCTCCAATTTTCTCAATACTCTTTTTCAAAAATTGGTTTTATAATTCAGTTGTTTGTAACTCACAGTTTCTCTTAGATACCAGGCTCATGATGAACAATATTATTAATAATGCTAAAATCCCTTTACGAGTAGGGGTATAAGGTTATCAGTAGATAAAATATAATTAATGTTAGTAGGACTCCTAGGGCAGTCCACAGAGGCCTGTTTCACCCATAGTGTCTCTGAAACAGTAATTTTAGGTTCCCAAATCTCCTAAGCATCTTGTGTCTTAAGGGGACACAGGCAGTATGAAGGAGAAAGGACTCCATTTACTAGTGGAGCAAAGATGCTCTGAGAGCTGTGCTGTAAGGTTGGCCATTTTGGTGGTGAGCATGGGACAGGACAGATGGGAATGGAGGGCAGCCTTGGGGACCACTCAAGGGAATAAGTTGCTCATTAGCCAGTTGGTAGGACTGGCTAGGCTAGGTCCCTTTTCCTTTCCCTTTGTGTATGTCTCTTTGAAATTGTGTGCACTTAAGCAGAAGACACAACTTACCCTGCTGGACAAAGACCTTTCTTTGCTATAGAATACGGAAGTAGTTGTACTTTGGTGGGGCATCCGGCTGGCCTAGTCGGTAGACCATGTGACTCTTGCTTTCAGGGTTGTGAGTTCAAGCCCCATATTGGGTATGGTGCCTACTTTAAAAAAAAAAAAAAAGTAGTTGTACTTTGGGCTAGAATTTCTGCATGAGCATTCTATCCTAAGAGGAAGAAAAGGAAAGGAGTTTCCGAATGAAGAAGGATTGTTACAGAAGCCCTCAGAGAGCAGGAGAGTGAAGTAAATTTGTGGAAGTGATGCTAGATATTGATGACTGAAGAGGAAGGTCAATGGTGCTCAGGGAATGAGAAGGCAGGAAGGGAGAAAAAAGAAAACACAGACTCCTTGCCTGAGAGTAAGGGACACAAACATTCTATTTCAAGGACCAGGTTTTCCTTCCTTTTTTTTTTTTTTTTTGTAATTTTATTTTATTATGTTATGTTAGTCACCATACAATACATCATTAGTTTTTGATGTGGTGATTCATGATCCATTGTTTTCGTAGAACACCCAGTGCTCCATGCAGTACGTGCCCTCCTTAATAGCCATAACCCGGCTAACCCATCCCCCCCACCCAAAACCCTGTTTGTTTTCAGAGTCCATAGTCTCTCATGGTTCATCTCTCCCTCCGATTTCCCCCCTTTCATTTTTCCCTCCCTTCTCCTAATGTCCTCCATGCTATTCCTTATGTTCCACAAATAAGTGAAACCATATGAGAATTGACTTTCTCTGCTTGACTTATTTCACTTAGCATAATCTCCTCCAGTCCCATCCATGTTGATGTAAAAGTTGGGTATTCATCCTTTCTGATGGCTGAGTAATATTCCATTGTATATATGGACCACATCTTCTTTATCCATTCATCTGTTGAAGGGCATCTCAGCTCTTTCCACAGTTTGGCTATTGTGGACAAAGATAATCTCAAAATGGATGAAAGACCTCAACGTGAGACAGGAATCCATCAAAATCCTGGAGGAGAACATAGGCAGTAACCTCTTTGACATCGGCCACAGCAACTTCTTTCAAGATACATCTCCAAAAGCTAGTGAAACAAAAGCAAAAGTGAACTTTTGGGACTTCATCAAGATAAAAAGCTTCTGCACAGCAAAGGAAACAGTCAACAAAACAAAGAGGCAACCCACAGCATGGGAGAAGATATCTGCAAATGACACTACAGATAAAGGGCTGGTATCCAAGATCTATAAAGAACTTCTCAAACTCAATACCCCAAAAACAATCAAGTCAAAAAATGGGCAGAAGACATGAAAAGACACTTCTCTGAAGAAGACATACAAATGGCTAACAGACACATGAAAAAATGTTCATCATCATTAGCCATCAGGGAAACTCAAATATAAACCACATTGAGATACCACCTTACACCAGTTAAAATGGCGAAAATGGACAGGGAAAGAAACAACAGATGTTGGAGAGGTTGTGGAGAAAGGGGAACCCTCTTACACTGTTGGTGGGAATGCAAGTTGGCACAGCCACTTTGGAAAACAGTGTGGGGGTTCCTCAAAAAATTAAAAATAGAGCTACCCTATGACCCAGCAATGGCACTCCTGGGTATTTACCCCAAAGACACAGATGTAGTGAAAAGAAGGGCCATATGCACCCCAATGTTCATAGCAGCAATGTCAGCAAAAGGACCAGGTTTCCTGACAAATATTCCCAGAGCTCATGGCTCCACAGAAGGGCCAGTTTCTTCAGCTATATCTTTCTAGAGAATATCAGTTTTATTTTAGAAAGAATAATCTGGCTGCAATGTTAAGAAAAACCTAAAATCCAGAAAATACCAAATTATCTAAACAGCTACATGGCATGAGTTGTTTTCATGAAATGAGATCGAGTACTCTGCAAAAGCTTTTTTGTTAAAATCCCATCAAAGAGGATTGCCTGAAATTAAACCCAGTGTTCTTTCCAAAGAGTTTTGCAAATATCATCTATGCTGTAGAGAAGCACAGGAATTCTGATGAGAACACATTTTTCCAGGATTCATAACCCCCTTCTCTTTCACTCAGGAGGTGTCCTCTTATTTGTGGTTGTTGGATGGAACCAGTGAACCAAATACTTGAAACCAATTTGCTGGTTTGAGAAGAGGTTATTGATTCTCCCAGCGGGTGTATACTTGGAAAATTGCATTGTTTAACTCTACATGTGGATGATTCTTGTCTCCTACTCCTTTAAGTCAGGCTGACTGAGTGAGGCACATGGATTCTTCTTGCTTTATTGAAGTCTTCAGAGGAGCTGAAAAATGTATAACAGGTCTGAATGTTACCTTGAGTTAAAGAGACTGCATGTGTTCTAAGAAAATGTCTGGTTAGGTGAGGGATATTTTTTGCAAGAATGTGCACTATTTGGGGGGCGGATGTTGGGAGAAAAACTTCCTGTGTGTTTTGCCCAGTACCAAGAAGATAATGGAGGTAACTGGTCAACAACCAAATTAAATAAATATATTTCTGGATCTTATTTAAAATGATCACTGCTTTAGCTCTTGGTGATTTATTGTTTTCAGAGCTGCAAAGCCCAATCAATGTATTATGTGTATCTTATGAGCATTTATTGGTCATATGACCTAAATTTGTATTCTTGAAATAAAAGGAAGCTTCCTCCCTCACTGATGGAAAGGAAGAATGGGAGAGGGTATGGTTTTGAGCACCCACAGACTCCCTGAATGATTTTGTGCATTTGTGTTATTTCACTCAATAATAAAAGTTCAGTTGAATCATTGATATTCAACTCTTTGGGTAAAAGTGTACAAAAACTCAATGCATTTCAGGTCAATATTTCTTCTGGGCATTAAGAATATGTATAAGGTGGTGAAGCCACATGCTGCTGAATATTCCCTCTAAATTCTAGAAGTGTGGGTCCCATCCCACTCTAAACCTTTCTCTTACACTTTTTCCCAAGACATGGGAAGGTTCATATCAACAGGAGGTTTGCCATTTTGAACCAATTTGAGCAGACTTTGTAGCAGGAGGAAATGATTTATTGTTCCCAATGACCATTAATAAGACCATTGTAAGCAAGTTTGCTGATAAATCTACAGCCACAGGGGAGGATTTTAATTTGTGACAAGGAAAATTTCTTTCTGCTTAATGGGAAGAGACGTCTCTGACCCTTACCTGTATGGGTTTATGGTGGGAGATAGGTCCTATGGGTATTTATTGACTTGAAACCAGGAACCTTGCTAATACAGAGTTATGTTTTAGAAATAAAACTCCCAAGGTCCTCATTTGAGGTGGGCAGTTGGTGGAGAAAAAAATCAAGTTATATTTTATAGTTTCCTCAAACATCTGCATTTTTGGCTTCAGTTCTTTTTTTTAACTGACAAGTTATTTCTCTTTCAGGCCCCATGCTTGGTATAGAAGACTGTCATATGGACCAGAAAGAGAATTAAACCGAAGAAGGGATCTAGATGAAGGCATGCCACAGGGATGCGAATTGGAAGTTTCATCAAATGGGGCAAGAGACAAAGTGCGTGTGGACAGGTAGCAGTGCGGGAAATACTGAATTCCCTGTGGTGATTATTGGCACAGGAAACTCATGAAGCACATAGCCCCAAATTAAGGGCCTCGTGTTAAAATTGTGCAGAGAATACACAGAAGGCGCACCAGCCATACCGTTAACATAAATAAATTGTTATATTTCTAAACTGTTATACACTTTGGTGATTAGCAATTTGGGGTTCCTTCTGCTGTATTTCCTGAGAAAAACCTCCAGAGAGTCCGCAGTAACTAAGACCGAGGCAGCTCTCAAGGTGTGAGATTCATCTTCTTTTGGAATTAGGGTCACCTTGGGATTCAGCCTCTAGTCGAGAGCAGGTCACGTGGAATCAAAATTCTTCTGAGACACAAGAACAGGAAGGAGGGTGTGGAGTAAGTCTTTCCCTCTTTGCTCAAGGGACGAACCAAATTTAAAGGCAGTGGTAAGAACACTGACAGAATGATATTTTTAAAATATTAACTGATTTTTCCTCCCTGGCAGTTCCTGTTGCCTCTGCCTCTTCCTCACCGCAGCCCACCCCAGCCCACCCCAGCCCACCCCAGCCCCATTTAGGCATCATTTACTGTATCAGGGAAAAAAGGAGTTTTACCAAAAAATAGGGGGGGAAAGGGCTTTTAATTTTCAAAAGCCAAGACCCTAAGGGCACTTGGAATAGTAATTATATGATGGGTTGGAGCTAAGCTTCTAGCCTCTGTAGAACATGAGCTTTGCTTGTGTACAGGGAGGGAGGGAGAGGTCTAGGTCCAGGGGCAGGGCAGGAGCTCTCAGCTGTTGATAGGGAGGTGAGGAAGAGAGAAGGAAGATGGTGGAGTAGAGGAGAAGCAGAGAAAGCCCTTGGAAGCTGGTAGCCTCTCTCTCCTTTGAAAAGAGGCTTTGTGTTGAGCACCCCGGGAGAAAGTAGTGGGTACATCCCTTTCCTGTAGGGCTCAAGGAGACTGCCAAACCCCAGAACAGAAATGGCTAAGTGGTTTCCAAGGCAGATAGTCTGAAGGAATCTCTACAAGTTGAATGCATCAGCCCAGCATTGCAAGTGTTAAAATGAGTCCCCGGTGCTCAAAAATGCCACTAGCGTGGTAACAGAGAACCCACAACCTTCAACTGGCCTCTGAAGTCAGGGCAGTCTTGGGAGACTGAGCTCTTAACCTGTGGGCTCTAACTGCAGACAGTGTCAGAAGTGAATTGAATTGCAGGATACCCAGCTGGTACTGGAGAATTGGTTGTATGTGTGGGGAGGAGGGGACCCACGTGTTTGGGGTCAGAAGTGTTTTGAGTAAACACCGTTCAGACATTTTGACTTCTTCCCTATTTTTTTTCCAAGGCATAATTCAGAGTGCATCTGTTTCCAGGCACCTTTCCAGATCTCTCCATCCTTGTGTTTCTTCAGCACATCGCACATGGAATCTGGCCCTTTATCAGATTTGGCTTTGGATCTCAGGCTGAGTTACTGTCAGCTGCTGCGTGTGAACCCAGAAGGGGTCTGGCTTGTGTCCTCACAGCACCTACTGTGAATGTAGCATCCTAGGCCGGCAGGGATTTTGGTGCCTGGTACATCATAAAGCTTCGATACGTATTTGTCAAACTCAATTTAAGATTCTAAAACACATCATTATAGAAACATGAGACAGATCCTTGAAAGAATGTTGAATTGGCATGGCTTTGATTGCCTCACTGCTTTTCTATTTCACCCCAACGCTTTATTTCAAACTTTTTCAAACGTACAAAACAATGCAAGTCACCGTGTAATAATGACTTAGCTTGTTTGATAGTCTTGATTATATTCAGGCGTCTATGTGTTGATGTATTTATGACATATTTATTGATCTATCCGTCTACCATCCATCATTCCCATATTATTTTTTCCTCCCTGTCTTTCCAACACAACCAATGTTTGAGAGACCTTCAACTTTGGAACAGGATCTGGGATTAATTCCTGACTTCAGCCCTTATTTGTTGTATGACCTTGGGGGTATTGCTTAACCTGAGTCTGTTTCTGCCACAGGGGTGGACAGTGCAGGCTACTTCATAGGTTTCGGTGAGGAGTAAATGAGATAATATAGATAAAGGGCCTGGCGCATCATGTGTGTTCAATTACATGTTAGCAAGAGAATAAGCAGTAAGTACAACGTAAATATTTATTTCAGCCATCAGCACTGATTTGCAATGATTTGTGCCTCCTGCTTTCAGTTCTTGCTTTCAGTCCCTGCTTTAGGCCCAGAAAGAAGAGAAATTCACAGGAGACAACAAGTCTCAGATTCTTTCTTGGATATAAGCGAGAGGTCCCTGGATCTAAGAGGTCAGAGGTGATCTGGGCTTTGGTGTGGAAACTGCATTCTGAATTCCCTGGCATAATTAAAAGGCCATATATCTAAGAGTAGAATCGACGGTTATTTACTTACCCTAGACAAGATGGGTGGGTGGGTGGGTGGGGGGTTAATGTTTACATAAATTTCTGAAGAACGTTTGCTGGAAAGGAGGTGATTAAGGAGAGAGTATCAGGACTCTCCCACAGCCATAAAAACCTCTTCCTGGGTCCTCTGGTGCAGGGATTTGCACATTTTCTGAGGGTAGGCCCTCATTAGTACAGCCTTCCACTCTAAGGCTAAAGACTATCCCCAAGTCGGGGAACCAGAATTATGCCCAAACGTTTTGTTCCTGAAATGGTCCTGCAAAGCTGTGGCCAGAGAACGGAGGATGAGGCCACCTCCCCTATGGCCTCAGACCAGCCAGCATTTGGGATGGTTGGAAGGCTGGAAAAAGAAAATCTCATCCTTTGTTTCCTGCCCGTGCTCTTGCCATGCCCATCCCGTGCCCATTCATAGCCATACCCTTCCTACCCCTTGGTTTAATCATGTTGAGCACAGAAAGGCGTGAGTAGTATGGTTTGAATAAAAATGGGGGTCCATCCATAGGACTTGTTTTCTGCAACACAGTTAGAGTTGCACATTTGTGTTTATGTAGGTCAGGAGAATTGTCCCTGCATGAACTGGAAAATGCCCAGTGTCCTCCTCCTCCTAAAGGTTTACAACCTATGTGACGTATCACATCAATCGGTGGAACTCTTTTAAAAATACAAGTGCCTGCTCTCCCTCAATTCTGTCTCCACCCCTGAGAGTCTGAGTCAGTGGGTCTTGGGATAGCCCACTGGAATCTACATTTAAAACAATCTTTACCAATTATTTTGCTTCACAGAGCTAAGAACTACCTCTGTACTATCAAGTCACATAGCTCTTCTTCATAAAAGCACAGATGAAGCATGCCTTCTTTTGCGATGCAAAACCTTGGTTGACCTTCCCGTTTTCGCTTTGCCTTCCACCAGTTGATGGGCATAAAGTGGAAAGCTAGCTGAAATGAAAAGATTAGGAATACTTCCAAAGTAGAAAGGCTGAGCATAAAGGGGAAATACAGACAACCCAGGAGAGCTTTTGAGGAGATTCTTAATTGGTGTAAAGAAGAACCAATAGAGGTTATCACTTAGCTACCCCAGAGCAGGTAAAGCGTATAACCCAGGCCAGAAGAGCACAGGCAGATTGAATTACTGTATTTTACTCTACAACACCCACACTTCACATTCTAATATCCCAAGCATCTCTGGCCAGGTGCCATTTGGAAAGTAGTTGTCATTGTCTATGCAGAATAGATATTGTTGTTATTCATGGTGGCATAACTGGACAGTGTCCCTCGGAGTTTCAGTCAGCAAACAATTTAAGGACTATTTGAAGAAAGAATACAATCCTTGTTGTTTGAAAACCTACATTTGCTGGTTAGATCAAAAAAGTAACAACATCAAATCTTCAGATCATCAAGTGTTACTTGTTTGGAAGAAAATTCTAGAGAAAATAGTGGTATGTTTTTTAAAGAAATACTACATTCTTGATGCTCTTGATGACACAGACACAAATATCATGTGGAAAATGGGAACAACATGCCAATTCTGAGTTGAAAAGTGACCCAAGACAGTCAGTCGGATGTGAAGGAGTTTGGGGTATAATTGATTTGGCGGTATCTTTTCCTCTTCCTTAATGGCAGATAATAGTGATGCATCTTATAACCATTGGGGTCTTCTATTGTGTAATATGATATTTGTGTTGGTCTGTACAAAGGAGAATACTGGATAGAATTCTCCTCTCAATAGTCCCCTGAAAAGCATATATAAAACACAAAACTACAGCGGGGGCCCAGGGAATCACAGATTGATGTGTGTCTAACTTCCAGAAAATAAGTTCTCTCTGAAAAGAGAAAGAACCACCACCGTATATTTACACAATAATAACACTTTTAAAGAAAATAGCTGGGTTTCACTAAGAAGGAAGTATTACTATTTTGGTGGAATTTTTTGAAGAACTATGTAGGCATGTGATCCAGAAACTGATGGATATAGCCAGATATGCTTCCAAAAAGTCTTTCCTGTTGGAGGTAACTTGGCTACCCCAGAGTAGAACCCCTCAGAACCTGTAACCCCCAGGTCCCCTCTCTTCTGCATGCTGCCCTTATAATTTCTCACAGTAGCTCTCATATAAACTTTGCTCTTCATCAGACTAACCATCTCTTTCTTCAAAGATTTATCTATTTTTTAATCCATTTTTGAGGCTTCCCCATCCTCGAGCCTCTCCTCCGGAATACCCTCCAATCTGTCTACATCCCTTGTAGGTAACATAGACCCCAGTTTGTCCAGGAGTCTTCACTGATGCCTATTTTCCAGGCTTAATTTATACCTGCAAACCCTTTCATTCTAAAAAGTGTCCTGATTAGAACAATACAGTGTACAGTCAGCCTTCTTACAGCTGAGCTGGATGCACTACATGAGGGTGAGTGGATTAGGGAAAATTAGAGCAGGACTCTCCCGGTCCTAAGTGTAGATGCTTCACAAATTCAGTCAAGTGGATGCATCAGTGACTTGGGACACACCTCACACCGTTGCCTTGGGTTAAGCTGTGGCTCATCGCAGTCAAGCCTTTTCCAGAAAGCCACACCTTCTCTGTGGAGTAGTGCTTCTGGTGGTTCTGTGGCATTTGTTCTTACTCAAGTTCATGGTGTTAGAATTCTGCCCATTGTCAAGAACTTTGCCATCCAAACTGCTGCCTTATCCCTTCCAACTTCCTGCTGTCAGAAGGTAGAATCTTGCCTTTCTGTATCATTATCCACATTCTGATTAAAGATACTGTGTAGGATAGTCTGGTGGCACTTCACCTCGTTTCAGTTTGACCCCCCCATTCACATCCCAGGAGTCATTTCACATCCCAAACTCCCCGACCTCCTGCATGATAAGATCTCGGGAGACCTCAGCAAATGCCTATTGAAACTTGACATGTCTAATGTCGAGTCTGTTTTCTTAATCAAGGCATCTAGATCTTGGACCAAAAAAGGGAAGAAAACACAGTTAAGTCTAATGTGACTTCTTAGTGAGAGTGCACTTCTTTTTGGCCCCCATGGGGCCTTGGAAATGGAATGACTGACACAGAACAGGTCAGTGCTCAAGGAATATTTGTTGATTCAAGCATGATTTTTTTTTTATTGAAAGACAAGTAGAAGAGCTTGCTCATGGCTCTTGCTGTGAAAAAAAAAAAGCCTATTTCTTTACACCTGTCAAGGACATCTGCTTAGGGAAGTCCCACACCCAGCTTAGGTCCACACTGGAGTATGAATCGACTATTTGCTAATCATGTAAATATTATTGCTGAAACGAAAACATGATTGAAGCTGAAAGTGTGATCTGAATGCAGGAAGTGCCAGCTCTTTAATGTAAGCAATTAATTAGGCATCATCTTTACATCTGGTGATAGGTCCCAGGGTGTTAATCAAATCAAATACCACCAGCTGCTGAGAGAACAGGCTCATTCGGGAAGGATTCTTTGCACTGAAGGGGAGAGGGAGGTGGCACTGAAATGATTTCCTGAGACTCCAGTAGCTGAGGACCCCTCTAGAGGAATTGTGGGAAATGACTTTGTAGGAACATGCGTAGCATCAGAATACACTGTCTTGAGTCAGCTGAAATGGAAAGGGCTAGACAGAGCTGAGGTCACCTCCTGGTTCTGCTTCCTTCTAGCCTTGGAAAACCACAAGATCTACCTGAGCCTTAGTTTCTTCAACTTTAACATGGACGGGACAACACCTACCTTATAGGGCTTTTGTGAAGGTAAGAGACTCTGTAGATGGCACTCTGGGGCAATGCCTACCTGCAAGAAGGACTTCCTGAGGCAGTCAGGGTGGTAGCGATGGTGGTTGTGAGCATCTGAATGGGTTCCGATCCCCACTCTGCTGTCTACATGTCTTCTTTGACCTTGGACATACTCTTCACTTTCAGAGCTTGCTCTTCTGTCTCGGAAAAGGCAGGAGTGCACTATAAGGTGTTCCAGGACTAAATGCCCATCATTCTATGACAGAATAGGAATTGGGACAATTTGGTGATAAGTGGGACGAGACATGGGAAAACTCCCCTGATACGTAGGAGGATTGCCCCATGACCAAGGGTGATGCTTCACAGGGCATTCATTTTCCTTATTCCAACCACACCCACCTCCGCCCCAGAGCAGGCTGGAGGCCACCTGCAATGAGCCCTCATCCTCTTTTTTTTTTTTTTAAAGATTTTATTTATTTATTTGAGAGAGAGAGAATGAGAGACAGAGAGCATGAGAGGGAGGAGGGTCAGAGGGAGAAGCAGACTCCCTGCCGAGCAAGGAGCCCGATGCGGGACTCGATCCCGGGACTCCAGGATCATGACCTGAGCTGAAGGCAGTCGCTTAACCAACTGAGCCACCCAGGTGCCCCGCCCTCATCCTCTTTAGTCCTCACCACTGCACCTGCCTGGCTGTCCTCACAGGTGGGGGCTCATGGTGGAGCACATCTGTGCAGTGTAGGGAGACACTCAGCATGCACCTGGAAGGAAGAAGTAAATTTTGGAAGGGAGGGAGGGCCTGTATTGAACTATTGGGAAATTTGAAATAACACTTCTTTTTCTTTTTCTTGTTGCAAGTTAGTACATGGTTGACGAGGAGAGAGAGGAACGCACGTTAGGTTAAAGCTACCACCATGAGCATGCTATGGATATCCTTCCAGTCACTTACATATAAAACAAAAATGACTGAACGTTACCACCCTATCTTAGAGTATACTTTTCTGGGCATCTCCCCCCTTCTGCATCATTGCTGTTTTAACTTTTGCCAATTTCTGTTAATAGCAATGCCTTGGTTATTTAGCAGAGGCCTCCAAAATAGGCTGCTTGCCTCTAGGTCATACACCAAGCAATCAGGGAACAGGAAGAAAATTTCAGAATTTTTGTTTATATTTTTATATCTTCTTTTTAAAATTGTGTGTGTGTGTGTGTATATTTCATAACATGTAAAAATATGTCTGGAGGTAGATTGTCCAGAGCTAGGATGGGGGCACAGGATGCTATTAGAGACTTAAAACTCTTTGTAGCTTCCTGCCCTTCTACCTCATGTATGGGTCTTCATCCCCAGGCTGGCAGCCTCATGTTTGCTAGCTGGCTGCTTCTGTCTGTGCTTTACATTACATTCCAGGCAGAAATCATAGGAAAGAATGAAGCGCAAAGGATTTTCTCCTAGTGAGGCTTTGCTTTTTATTCAAGAAAGGATGTTTTCCTTCTCATTGGTCAAAACAAAGAAAGTTGGCAAATTGAAAACTTTCAGCTTCTCAGCCTCTATGGCAAAGGAAGTCAAGGACATAGGGAATTGGGAATTGTTGGGGGTGTAGAACAGCCATGGGGTCTGCCGCGGTCCTCACTCCAGGAAAACACATACACGTGTGCACGTGTACACAAACACAAACAGACACACACACACACACACACACACAGCTTTGCCAGGTGATTTCAGGGGATGGAAGGAGACCTGCTCTGTAGGGCCAAACTGAGGATGAATGGATGCTCTGCTCAGCCAAAAGCCAGAGAGCATGAGAGAAGCAACAGGAAAAGAAGATAGAAAAGAGAAGACAAGGGGAACATCTATGAATGGGAGTGGCAGATAGGGAAAGCAGATAGGATAATAACAGTGAAAAAGAAATATAATGGCAAAGAGAAATAAAAAGGAAAGAGCAATACTACAATGGGGAACAGGTAAACAGTCTTTTAGGTATCTGAAGTTTAAGGGAGTGTACCCTCCTGAAGGACCAGAAGTCAGCTATCCAGTGCGGGTGGGGGTGGTAAAGGAGGTGGCCGAGGAGGGGACCGGTTACTAAAAGCTGGGCCAAGTTCTATTAACTTCTGTAGAAACACAGGATATGCATTAGAACTTCAAAGGAGTTCCACCGAAGGTTTGGGAACTTGGAGATTTGAAGTCTGATATCAGGGTCTGATATCAGGTCCAGCAGGGTAAGCTCAGTTCTGTAGAATGCTGCCACATGGTGTTATATTAGGTATTGTAAATCATTTCTACTGGAGTTTTCACATTGGTAGGAACTGATCACAATGTTCGCATTAGACATGTTCCTGAAAACGTACAGTTAAGCAACACGATGACCAGCAGTACCCCTGAAACCATTCTACAGGACCCATGAAAAACTCTTGCCAGCTGGACAAAGCATAGACCCAAAGATCCAGTGTCTTCGGACATTGCGAATTGCAGAAGCAAAAAGTTTTTAAGAACAACACATGTGGGGCGCCTGGGTGGCTCAGATGGTTAAGCGTCTGCCTTTGGCTCAGGTCATGATCCCAGGGTCCTGGGATCGAGTCCCACATCGGGCTCTCCGCTCAGCGGGGAGCCTGCTTCTCCCTCTGACCCTCTCCCCTCTCATGCTGTTTCTCTCTCGCTTACTCTCTAAAAAATAAATAAAATCTTAAAAAAAAAAAAAAAAAAGAACAACACATGTGTTTGAGCCACATGTATCCTCCTCTAGGAAACTTGGTGGTACCAGGGAAAGACATTACTTTGGAACATAAGTTAAAAAAAAGAGAAGAAAGAGAGAACGAACAAAAAAAGGATGAAAATGAAAAATTCACTGATTTTTTCCAGAGGAAGAAATACCTGATTTCTGAAAACAGCCTATATCCTGAACAGTTTCCTGGAAATGACACCACTGGTTAACTTTTATAAAACATTCCAAGTGTTAAACAGCAAGGTCTGATGCTTCCAAGTGCCCGAAGAGGTAAGCAATTTCTTTTTAAGATTTTATTTATTCGACAGAGAGAGAGAGAGAGCACAAGTAGGGGGAATGGCAGTCGGAGACAGAGGGAGAAGCAGGCTCCCTGCAGAGCAAGGAGCCTGATGCGGGACTCGATCCCAGGACCCAGGAATCATGACCTGAGCCAAAGGCAGTCGCTTAGCCAACTGAGCCACCCAGGCGCCAAAGGTAAGCAATTTAAATGAGTTTGATATTTTTACCTGTATCTGACTTGGAGGCCCACCTGAAGTAAACATTTCTGTGTGCATGCTACTGACTTGATGTCTCTCTCTTATTATAAGGACACAAGCCTTAATGGATTAGGATCCCACACTTATGACCTCATTTAAGGCCACATCTTAAATATAGTCACATTGGGGGTTAGGACTTCAATATATGAATTTTTTCAGAGGGGGAGGCACCATTCAGTCCATTATAATTTGTTTGTCTCTCTCAAACTGTATGTTTCATAGCATCTTATAACCCCAGCAATCCATATGCTCATCATCATGTGACCCTAGTTCTGCAAGAAAGGATAGTCAGGCTGCTTACGCAGTTTATGAAGACAAAGAAATGTGTGTTCACTTTAGAAAAAGTACCATCTTCTGCAAATCAGCAAGACAAATACCTCAGTGGAAAATGGGCAAAGATACAAGATCAAAATTCACAGAAAGGAAAAACGCAAAAAGCTAACAAGAATATGAAGAGATGCTCAAACTCAGTTGACAGGAAAATGCAAGTTAAATTAACTATTAGGCATCTCTTTACATGTACTAGACTGGCAAAATCAGCGTACTGCCAAGTGTTGATGGAGACATGGGAGCATGGAAGCCCTCACCCACGGCTGATGGGAGTGTAAACTGGTCTAGAAATCCTGCAGGGGACTCTGGTGGTAATAGCAGATTAGGTCTATGTATACTTCCTGACCCAACAAGTCCACTTTTGGGTGCATATCAAGAGGGGATTCTCACAGAGGTCATAAGGGTCCTATATGAGTAAGGTGACAAGGCATTTTCAGCTTGTGTAGGACAGTGTGTACTAGGTACTAGACGTGTACTAGGAGAGTACACATCTGCTGTCCTGGTAGAATTACTAATAGCACCCTTGTCACTCTCAAAACTGTTCATCCTGTGTTTAAGGATTGTCCTCACAGCCTATTTGTAGTGGTGGTGGAGGAGGGGGAGGCAGGGAGGGTGTTGGAGGCAGTTTGGGGAGTGGAGAGGCCAAATGTGTTGGGTTCATGCTCTCCCGCAGAGAGAAGTAACAGAGTAGATGTACTCTTAGAAAAATATATGGGTCTTAAAAACATGGGCTGAATAAAAAAGAAACAGATTGAGGTTTATAACTATAGTTGCATACCATTAGGATTTATGCATATAAAACTATATGTTGTATAAGAACACAGAGTAGCAAAAGAGCTTGCATTAATCACATTGAAATGGTTGCCTTGGGACAGATGAGGAATAGCAGTGAAATAAAAGGGAAGAAAGAAAGAAAATGAGAAGGGTCGTCTTAGATCAAAGATGATAATGAACCATTGAGAAGTATGAATAACTCAGGCCACAGTATCTGAAATCGAAAAGGAAGAGTCCCATCAAGGTAGATAAAAGCAAAGAATTTTTTAAGCATTCAAAAAAATTAAACTATAACTTTCTTGAGAAATTGGTATTTATTTATTTGTTTGCTTCTTTATTCTCTTAGGCTTCAAAAAGCATTATAAGTCTGCTTAATAAGTATCTTAAATAGGGGCACCTGGGGAGCTCAGTTAAGCATCTGATTCTTGATCTCAGCTCAGGTCTTGATCTCAGGGTTGTGATTTCAAACCCCACAATGGGCTTCACGCTGGGTGTGGAGCCTACTTAGAAAAAAGTATCTTAAATAAGGAAAAAAAAACCCATAAAAATCATTGAGTAAGGAAGGCAGAATAGGGAGTACATAGAACTAGGAAAGATAAGGCAAAGTCAGGTGTGAGGTTAATATCTAAAATTCATACCAAAAAGTCCTATAGATTTTCCAGAGATGGGTCTCAGCTTTGGTGCTGAACTTCCCAGAGAAGGAGATGCCCTCACATACATGATCTACGGTATCTGTAATAACAGACACCACAAAACCATTCCAAGTACTAAGAAGCAGCCCAATTGTTTCCCATTCTGAGATCAGAGAGAAATTTCTCCCTTGGACTCTCATAAGGATGACATTGTGTAAAGAAACAGTAACCTAGAAAATTCATCTTTACAGAAAGACTCATTCCAAAGCCACGTTGAATACCTAAATGCTAATTTACTCTAACAGGGTTTGGGTTCCTTGGATTGCTACAAAATAACTAGGTTTCAGTTCCAGGATACTTGAGGAAATGTTCCTGTGAATGCAGTAAACCTGTGTGGCCCACAGACATTTGGGCTCTTCCACTTGGTTATGAACCACAGGGCTATAAATTTCTGGTCATTGCGGCATCTGCTAATGAAAGAAAAAAAAAGAAAAGTGTTCTTCTTCCAGACTCCACGAGTGCCATTGCCTTTCTGTCCCTGAGGAGGGGGCAGGAGACGAAGAGAGAATGTTTTCCTCTATCTCTTCCTGAAGCAACTTTCGCAGCAATTAAATTTTTATTGACTAAAAACCAAACGTAGTAGTTATTGTAGTGGCTACAGGAAGTAAATCTATTATGTGGAAATAGGTGCCACCATCAGACTGAAGCCAGTGAAAAGCAATGCATAATGGAAGGGTTTAGGGGCAGGCATCTGCAGAAATAATCCACTCTGAGAGATGACCTCCAAATGGACATTCAGGGTGTGTGGGAGGGGATAGGGGAGGGAAAGAGACAATCTGGTGTTTGGTACATTCTGGGTTTGGAGCAAGTATAGTTAATCAGATTCTTTGGAAGCCTGATTGAAATAACCCCTGAGCACTATCCAATTGTAGTGGATTTTATTTTATCAAGTGACCTCTGCTTATTAATTCAGTTTTTAAGAGCCTGCGAGAGGGGGGGATGGAAGGTTGATGCCAAAATAGCGGTAATCATTACCTTTCCTGTATCCTGTACGTGACTTGGCAACTCATCTTGTCAATAGCTAGAGACTATTTATTAACCCCTCAGATGTAGGCTGGCTTGTGACACGTTGTGCCCGCAGAATGTGCTGGAAGCCATGATGTGCCACTTTTAAGCCTAGGTTATCAAGAGGCTTTAAATACTTATCTCCTCCTCTCTCTGTCTGAACATGCCGCCATGGAAACACACTCAGGCCAACTTGCTCAGTGATGGGAAACAAGGCCCCTTTACTCTTACTGCTCTGGCTGATTGCCGGACTGTACTAGCCATGTGTTAGATCAGCCAGCACGTGTGGCCCAACCACCAGGTGAGCACAAGTGCCCGAGCAGCTGAGCCTCTCCCAGATCAGCAGAATTGCCCTGATACTACCCTAGATGCATGAGCAAAAACCCATGCTAATTGCCTGAAGTCTTTGCGTTTGGACGTGGTTGTTATACAGCAAGAGCTAACAGATACAGGATGGTTCCCTGCAATGGTATTATAATTAATAGAAAAAAATTTTCCCACTACTATAAATAAAAGAATACAAATGAAAATATTACAAATGAAAAACAATAACCACACCTTGGCATTCTGGTTTGTGTTTTAGGATCTTCTACGCCAGGGAGCATGGAATCCCCTGAGAACCTGAGTAGCTGTGAGTAAGTAGACAAAGCTTAGTTTCTAGACTTGCAAAATGGAGGATCAGACCCTAGACAAATGGTTTTTAAAGCACTCCCACCTGGGATTCCCAGCGTGACTGTGAGGAGACAGCCATATGTCTCTCTTATGAATAAAGTGTCTGAAATTTAAGTCCTCATTTTCCCTATCTCCTTCTACTTTACATGACCGAGGGTTGTTTTCTCTTCAAATATCTTTAATTACTCCTAAATTGCATTGCACCTGCTACTGTGAATTCTCCAACAGCTCCTTTCTTGGGGCAGTGTTTTCCCCTCTGCTGGTTTATGTCTCACCACCTCTCCTCAGGGAGAGGAAGCAGGGATGTGCACAGAAATACTCGTCACAAGTGAAGCTGGAAGACACCAGCTTTTAATTGGGTTCTACGGTGCTTTCCGTGGCCACTTCTGACCCCTGACATTTTCTGTTCTTTGAGTTTTGTCATCAGTTTTATTGTGAGCAGTTTGGTTAGGCTTCACGTTTGCAGCGGGAAGGAGAGGCACAGTGAGTCCTGGCCCTCTCGCCTGTGAATCACCAGCATCTGTTACACGGTGGCCGAGTCTCATTATTATTGCTGCTGCTGGGATGGCAGATCTTTTGAGAGCAGGCATGGAGGGCTCTGGGATTCACTAATGACTCCTGGGGAGGTGCCAGAGGAGGGTTACCGTCTTGCGGAGGCCATTGTGAAAATGTGCCTGTCTGTGTCCTGCAAGAAATGAAAGAACCCCTTCCTTTCAGCACTGTTAAAGGAGGCAGTACCAGAATTCTTAGGAGATCTGTACAAGAAAATTAGAATTCAGTTTATAAAATACCTAGGAACTTTGGGGATCTTTTTGGAAAGCTAAAAATTTTCTCACGCTCTTTCTCCTTTTCAGAAATTAAAGGGTTAGAGCAGTATGGTATAAGGATGTTTGAGCTGGGGCTGGAGTGCTTGGTTTCGAGGCATACTTGGCTTGTGAATTGTATGCTTTGTGGCCCATTACTTAGTTTTCTGAGCCTTCACTTCTTATCTATGAAGTGAGAATGATACTAAATTTGTCATGAAAATTAAGTTATTTAAATGTGTGTAATTCCTAGCAAGCTTGGAGCATAAATGTAGGTGATAAATGCAGTTCCTTTATTTTTCCCCTCTTCTCACCTTTCTTGACTTTTAGTTTTTTGTTTGTTCCCTTGTTTTCTTGCTTGTGTATGGTTTGTTGTTTGTTTGTTTTTCTCTGTAGAATGAAGGATGCATTTTTGGAAAACAAGACATTTATACAAAAATCTCGAAACTGTATTTTTTACCTAATAATCTCACTTATGTAAATGTGTACTGAAACAATGGCCCCAATTTTTAGAAGTACAAAGGTATAGTCATAAAGAGATCCTATTGTTGCTTCAAAAATATGTCCTTCCTTGTCACTTTCCTGTTTACCTTATTTTTTAAAAAGGCACCTTCCTCACCCTCTTTTTTTTTAAATCATTTGTGCTATTTGCTACTTATTCTCATTATTGTTTCCATGCAGTCAGTAAATTCCTCTCTCTTCCCCAAATCGTTAAAAAATAGACCAGAATTAATTCCCTATGGGCTCAACATGAATCACTTCCTTCTAAAAAAGATTGTCAAATAGGCTCATTTCTTTAGTCTAGGCAGCCAGTTTCCAGGAGAAGCAAAACTATATGTTTATGCATCTATTGGGAGATATTCCATAATAGTAAACTATGCCAGTTCTTCATAATAGTTGGAATTAAATGGTCTAAGAATACCCTAAGAAAACAGTGCAGAAAGCACTCAAAATGAAGGAAAGGGAATTCATCTTGACTAGTCACTTGCTGCTTGCTCATCCCTATGCTGGGGTTTTCCAAGGAATTGCTTTTATAAACACAAACAACAAAACCCCTACCAGTAAGCATTTTAATCCCCCATTTCCTGAAAAGGAAACTGAAGCTCCAGAATTTCAAATGGCTTGCCTACAGACTAAGAATTTGAACAAAGGGTTACTTGGCTCTAAAATCCGTGTTCTTGCTTCTATTCCCAGCTGCCTCCAGGGCAGGGTTTCTTACATTGGCTATACACTGGACTCATTTGGAAAGCTTAATACCCAACACAATACTGAAAAAAGAACAAAATTGGAAGACTCATACTACCCAATTTCAAGACTTATGATAAGGCTTCAGTAATCAAGACTGTGTTCATTGGTGAAACAATAGACACATAGATCAGTGGAACACAATAGAGAACCCAGAAATAGACCCAGGCAAATATAGCCAACTGATCTTTGACAAAGGGGCAAAAGCAATGCAGTGGAGAAAGCTTTTCAACAAATGGTGCCGGAACAATTGGGAGTCCATACATAAAATAAAATTTAAAAAATGAACCTAGTCCCAGACCTTACGTTTTTATAAAAATTAGCTCAAAATGGATCATAGACCTGAATGTAATATACAAAACTTGTAAATTGTTAGACTAAAACATAGGAGAAAAGCTATGTGACCTTGAGTTTGATGATGAGTTTGTAAGTATATGATGCAAAGCGTGATTTATTAAAGAAAAATTGAGAAATCAGACATTGTTAAAATTAAAAACTTCTGTTGTCTAAAAAAGCACTGTAAAGAGAACCAAAGGACAAGCCACAGACTGGGAGAAAATATTTTCAAACACATACCCAATAAAGGTCTTATATCCAAAATATAAAAACGACTCTTAAAACTTAATAAGAAAACAAGTTTTTGAATGGGCAAAAGATCTGAACAGATGCTTCACCAAAGAAGATATACAGATGGAAAATTGGCATGTAAAGAGATACTCAACATTATTTGTCATTAGGGAATTACAAATTAAAACAGTAATGAAATAACACTACACATCTATTATAATGGCTAAAATTTAAAAACTGGCATCAGTTGCTGATAAGGATATGGAGCAACAAAGTAGTCTCATTCATTGCTGGTAGGAATGCAAAATAATATAGACACTTTGGAAGATACTTTGGCGCTTTCTTACAAAGATTTCTTACTAGATCATTCAGTGATTGAACTACTACATGTTTACTGTTTTGAAAACTTAAGTTACTGTTTTGAAAATTTATATTCATACAAAAAAAAACCTACATAGGAATGTTTACAGCAACTGTATTTATGATTTCCCAAACTAGAAGCAACCAAGGGGTCCTTCAATAGGTATATGGATAAACAAACTCTGGTACACATCTATACAATGGCATAGTAATAAAATAATAAATGAAATATCAAGCCACAAAAAGACATGAGTGAATCTTCAATGCAAGAGTTTAAGTGAAAGAACCCGGTATGAAAAGGCTACATATTATATGATTCAAATTACATGACATTCTGGAAAAGGCAAGACTATAGAAATGGTAGAAATATCAGTGGTCTCCAGGGGTTCAGGGGAAGGGGAAAGTGTTGATTAAGTGAAGCACAGAAAATTATTTAAGACAGTAGAACTATTCTGTATAACTATAAGGGTAGATATATGATATTATGCATTTGTCAAAACCTATAGAACTTGATAGGACAAAAAGCAAACTTTATGCAGATTTTAAAAAGTTATTTAGTAGGTCGGGATCCCAGGATGAAATGCAGAATTGTGACAAAACAGTGTAACTGTATTGTGAATGTATTGAACAACCTCACTGAAGGTGTGGAGGAGAAAAGGTACTGACCTAAGTAACCTTGGAAATGAGTAGAGTCTGTAAGACTAGAGGCAGAAGGAACTGTCCATAAGTGCTGTGCTGTAGTTGATAAACTTGTTTCCCATGTGGGTACAGGTTAACAATTCTGATACCACTATACAGGCATACCGGGAATTCAGCAGTTCAGTAAATGGTTAGACAATGGTGGGAGCCAAGTTTCTCACTGTTGGAGTGGGAGGTTACAGAAAAGCAAGAGACTGGAAACATCCACGTGATAATTGGATTAGAGTTGGAGACGTCAATATGGACTCCTATTAGCTTGATATGGATACAGATAGTTACGTACAGAAGTACTTACAGATATGTGTATATGCATGGGTTAGTATACACACGTAATTTCCTTGTCCTGTTGACAGAAGAGCCTAGAAGCAATGTCACCCTGTAGCAATGAGCACACCTAGCACCCAGATCTTGGTTTCTAATATCATTCTCCAATGAGAGGAACCAGAACTTGGATAAATGACTGATTCTAGCACTAGGAAATATGTAAGATGAGCATGGAGCCTCTTATGGTGCCCAGAAGTAAGAAAGTGCTCAGAAAAACACCACCACTACCACAAAGGGACACAAGGCCAACTGAAATGACTCCTAATGGCCAAAGCTGGAACACTGGAACAGCAAAATAAAAATAAATTAGTATTAGAATGAAACCCAAAGTAGAAAATAAATGAATCTATATGATATAAATAAATGGAGGAAAATAGACAAATTTCCTATATCAAAGAATTCTAAAAATTTCATGTAGATCCTAAGCCTCAAGGAACTGGAATATAACCCTGCATTCCTTAAGTGTGGGTTGCACATAATGACTTCCTTAAGAAGAGTACAGTAAGAAAAAAGGGACGAAAGACTAACTTTGTCCTGGAGAAACCTGACAAATACTGCCTCAGCCAAATGATTAGGGTCAATCAACATCACTAGTGACAAATGTGTTATGTTGACATATGGGCCCTTGATCTGATGTGATGAGAATGGCTTCCTCTTATGGTCTTCTTCCCAAAAGCACATAACCCCAGTCTGATTATGAGAAAAACATCAGACCAATCCCAATTGAGAGACACTGTACAAAATATCTGGCCAGTACTCCTCAAAACTATTAAGATCAGCAAAAACAAGGAAAGTCTATGAAACTCTTGCAGCCCAGAAGAGCCTCAGAAGACATGACAACTATGCGTGTGGTATCCTAGATGGGATCCTGGATACAGAAAGCAAATTAGGGGAAAACTGAGGAAATAGGAAAAAAAGTATGGATTTTAGTTAATGATAATGTAGCAATATTAGCTTCTTACGGGCGCCTGGGTGGCTCAGTCGGTTTTGGCATCCGACTCTTGACTTTGGCTCAGGCCATGATCTCTGGGTCATGGGATCTAGCCCCGGGTTTGGCTCTGTGCTCAGCGGGGAATCTGCTTGAGATTCTCTCTTCCTCTGCCCCTCATCCCACTCACGTGCACGATCTCTCTCTTTCCCTTGTTCTCAAATAAATAAATCTTTGAAAAATATTAGCTCATTAATTGTAACAAATGTACCATACTCCTATAAAGTGTTAATAATAGGGGGAAATGGATGTGGGGTATATGGGAAATATCTGTAGTCTCTTCGTAGTTTTTTCCATAAACCTCAAGCTCTTCTAAAAATCAAACATTTATTTAAAAGAATTTGTAGTGCCTGGTACTACCCTGAGATTCTGATTTCCTCTGGGTTGGGGCCCAACCCTTGAGACCTTGGAGAGCTGCCCAGGTGATTCCACTGTGTCTCCTGCAAAGTACTGTAAGGAAAGGATGGATTTTTCCCTTCTCCTTTCTTTTTTTTTTTTAATTTTTTTAAAGATTTTTTTTTTTTTTATTTGAGACAGAGAGCAGGAGAGGGAGGAGGGTCAGAGGGAGAAGCAGACTCCCTGCTGAGCGGGGAGCCCGATGCAGGACTCCATCCCGGGACTCCAGGATCATGACCTGAGCCGAAGGCAGTCGCCCAA
>NC_058415.1:9085055-9109105 GCF_002201575.2 Neomonachus schauinslandi
AGATCTATCTCATACAGAGATCTATCTCATACAGAGATCTATCTCATACAGAGATCTATCACAGAACAGGAAACGTGACCCCAATAAGGAACAACCTGGGTGGGGGAGGAGCATAACCTAAAATATAAAATAACAGTGCGCACTGCAGAGAGTTTCCAGGTGCTGGCCGACCACAGACCAGGGGTTCCTCCCCACAGAGGTGAATGGACACAGGGACACGTGGCCCCAATGTCAGGGTGTGAGATGTAAGGGTCCCCCGTGTCACTGTGGGAACGGTGGTTTGCAAACCCCAAATGTACTGTTCGTAAGTGTGTGTGCACACACATGGATACGCAGGCACACAGGTGAGGTTTACTTTGCCGGGCTTCACGTGGGAACCCACTTCTCTCCCCTTACTTCTGCAAACCAAAGGACGCGCGCGACTTTCACGTCTGTACTCCTGGGATTCTAAAATGATGACAGCATACGTGAAGAATGTCCCATAAACATCAGCTTGCCCTCTGATTACATTTCAGGTATGGCACAAGACGGAAATGCTAGCTAAGAAACCGACTCCTTTAAAATGCTGGCTATTCTGCCTTCCCTGTAAACCCAAACCAAGAAGATAAGGTATTGGGTGAGGGGTTTTTGGTTTTTGTTTCTGTTTTTTTTTTGTTTTAGGATTTTCTTTTTACCTGCCCAGGCTGATCTGTTGACAAGCATGGATAATGGATACTTTTGAAAAAAGAGAATTTAGCTAACATTGAAATAGCCCCATGTTTACAGTTACTAAACAAAACCTATCTTGCCTGCATTAAAAAAAAACAAACAATGATGTCATGATTTAGAATACCCACTTGGGGTTGCAAGGATTTTACAAAAAAAAAGTTACTGCAATATGGAATCAAACACAGGAAACCTTTTGGGATGAAAACTTTAAAAAATTGGATCAACACTGGAGGGCAGTAGGTGAAAGCATGCTGTTGCTTTTCAGGGTCAGATTCTGGTGAGGTTTCATACAAACCACATAAAAATACACCTGAAACACAGTAGCACCCCACCTCCCCCAGAGAGCCCCCAGAGACCCGAGCTAGGCACGAAACAGGTGTGAGAAGCACCTGCGCTCCGTGTTCACTACTGAGATCTCTCACCTGAGTCTTACGGAGTATTGATCGATAACTGATCGATAATTCCTAACAAGCTTGGAAACCTGAAGAATACGGGAGGTTATGGCAAAACAGAATGCGACTGGGGTAAGCTTGCCTTTGGCAGTGGAAGCCGTGGCGGGTACAAATCACCCCATGGGTTGTGTTAGGACTGTAGATACAGGATGTGCCTGAGGTGTCAACAAAAATAAGGTTACTTCAGGTTAATGCAAGGTAAGTGCCCTGACGTTAGCAGTCGATAAAAGGCTCACTCAGCTCAGTAAGAAAAGCAGCAAAGGTTTATACCCTGCTGCGTGGTTCTATTTTTGGTGATCCACTCTAGGCTAATAACACACATGTGTAATAGAAGTATGTCCATATAACAGACACATACATACATGAATGATGTTCACCACAGCATTATTTAGAATAACCAATTGAAACCATCCAGAACGTGTGCTGGGGAAAGGACAACAGAATGCTAGAGAGTCTGAAATTACGAATTCAAAGATGATGCCTTGAAGAAGGGAGAAATCCTTGCTAGGACCTTCAGTAAAAATAAGTAAATAAAAGAACACAGGATATCAAACTGTAAACGCAGTACAACCGCAACTAGGTTTTTAAAAAGTCATAAACTAAGGACCACAAGGAGATATGCCAGAGCATAAATAAATATTCACAACAACGCACTCTGATTCAACAGAAGGATTTACACTCTAATGTAATTTGGAACCATATCATTATCCATAAATAAAGTAGGTCTCAAACACTTTTACTGGGTTACCTTCTTTGAAAACATGCTCTAAGTCAAAAATCTAATCTAATTTTTTTCCGGGGAAATGATATCTAAGGGGTATATGACCAACTTTTATTTATATGACCATAAGTAGCACATTTCACCAACTGGCACCTTTTAATTCTACCATAATAAAGCCAAATAAATAGAACAGTAGAAGAGAATAATTGCATAAAATTTATAATGTGTCACAATCATCAGAATCTACTCTACTGTTAAGTTCCTATTTATTTCTTCAGGTTTCTCTCCTCAAACTTACTACTACAAATCAAAGGTGCTTGTCAGGACGTGGGATTCTGAGAATATGATTTCCTTGCTTAGACAAGCATTTTGAGGAAACTTTGAGATCTATCACCTATCCCTTGACTCTTTTAGAAATACTGACCCAGGATGTCTGGTTGCTTCCCCCCTTCCTCTCACCTGACATTTCCTAAGAGCAGGTAGAAGTATCAAATCCTAACTGCACACCTGTCCACCTGTGACCTTGGTCAGCTACTTCACCAGTCTAGGTCCTGTCATCCTGAAGACCTGGACAGCACTCAAAGAAAGCCTTCCTTTCAAAAGGCAAGGACCCACCTTCCCTTCCCCTGAGTATTTTATTCTTGGATCCGACCCTTTGTCTCTACTTCGTCATGGTAAAAACACTTCAAAGCTTTTGGCTGAAATGTGACCACACTCAAAAGCACAAAACTGTCACAGGCAAACAAAATCAAATGCCTCCCCACCTGAGCCTCAAGTCCCATGCATCACTTTGTTAGAGGGGTGGGTTAAAGGGGGGCACCGGAGGGCTGCTCTGTCCTGAGTTGCTATTTTAGCAAATTCCTAAGGAAGATGGAGGACGTGTGATTCTAAGGAAGGAGGCAGATTTTCTCCCCATGAATATGCAAGAACATATATGCCCAATAACTGCCATCTTTCAGAGCAATCCGTTTTTTATTAAAACGCTTATAGAGTGGCTTTAAAGACCGTTCTATCAGCCTGTAAGAAAACCCGCCTTGTTATCCAGCTGGGACTCCTCCTCCTCCTCCCGCAGAGAGAGGTCATTTATGTTGGTATCGGTCTGCAGCTCTGAGAGGCAGAGACCCGGCTCTCCCCGGCCAGACTGACCCTGGAAGCCTCGGGAGGCCTTCTGCGCCTTGGAAAGCAGACAGGCTAAGTTTATTTGTGGGCTGCCCACTGCTTTATGTGGGTATAATTGGCAGAGCATCATAAATAAGTGTCAAGTCACCAGGAGTCCAAGTAGCCTTTTCTACTAAACATGTGAGAAGTAGCAGTATTTGTCATGAGGGAAAAATAAAGTACTGAAATCCACATTTCCCTGAGCAAATTCTCCCTGGACGAAATGCAACTCCTGAGCTCCAGGTCGGCATTTCCCAAAGTGTGCTCCATGGAACACAAGCTTAATGGATTTTTAACGGGTTTCCCTGGAAAAGGGGGTTTTGTTGGTCGAAGGAGTTTGGGATGCACTGGAATGAACCTCAATAGGTTACTTCTGATCAGACTTCTCAGAGCCTCTAACTGCACCACCGGGGGATCTCCAAGAAGCTACAGGACTGGAGTTTGAGGACCCCAGTCTGGGGAGCACCCTCCCAGACAATGCATGAGGCCACGACCTCACCAGGCTGCAGCTACGCAAGATAAACTGTCAGCCCTGAGGCTGAGCCCCAAGTATCCAATGCAGGAAGAAAGGCTCTTCACCTCCAACGAAGATTTTCTACAAGTGTGTCCACTTGGTCACACTACTGTTTCTCGTCTAATTAGAGCTACTATATGCAAAAGTGCTTGGGCCCGAGATCCATAGTCCTAGCCTCCCTCCCCTATTTAAAGAAAGACACAATGTCTGGTGCCAACATTGCTAAAAATAAATTTCGTCTCAAAGAGCTTCTTGGCTAGTCCTGAAGGGATAGTCAATACTAGCAACATAATCACAACCTCAAGGGCAGTTTACAGCCTTGGAGAGAAACTGGATTTCCTGGGAGGGAGGATGTCGGGCAGGGCAGCTGTGCATGCATGTGGCACCCTTGCACGCCACCTGTCCTTCCACCTGCATTCCTGTGACGGGCACCACACTTACCAGAGACCCCTGGGTGATCTGTAGTTCTCTATCACGTCCGGTCTGCTCTGGAGTCTTGTCAATCACACGTCTGGGAAGTCACCTCTGTCCTCACACCCACCACCTTGTCCCATGCTTTGCCCCCTTCCCTTGCCCTGCGGGGTCCAGTCCTACCGGGATCCGCATGGTCGGTAGAGAGTCCTGCTTTTCCCTATCACCACGGTGGCCCATGCACAGGGGACCGAGTGCCTCTGCCGTCCACCCCTGCGGTCTACTTGGGGGTCCCCACTCTGCGCACGAGTAGACCCGATGCCTTCGCCGCTCCTTGCGGCCCTCCCCTCCCTCCCCGTACACACTGTACTCATACCGGGTACGTGTTCTTCCTTCGTAGCTCTTCCAACTACACTTTAAGGCATTCCATTGGATTCATTTCTACCCCATTCTCAGTACTCGCACAGAGACTGGCATGGAAAATGGTCAGTGCTTCTGAACACATGAAAAGAACTTTCAAATTCTGCTCATCCTAATACAAGCTCTGAACAACACACATCATAAACTTGGGTGTATGGAAAAAAGCAGAGTACATGACAGTAAGGGACGAGAAAGACTCCAGAGCCCGGACAGAGGAAATGTCAAGCCCCTTGCTATGGCTCTGGAAATCATAATTTAAATGTGTCTTCAGTAAAAATATATGTATCTAGGTCCCAACTACATACAGCCCTATCACCTCCACGAAAAGCCCAGACATGACATGGGAGGCTTGCAAAACTCTTTAAAGTTGCGATTAATCCACTTTTCACGGTCACACGACCCTTTTGATGGAAAGGGGGGAGGAGCTTATGTCTGTTCTTGTTTACCGGGTTGGGCGTTTAGCCACATCACCCCCTTTAGACCATAAAGCCTCCTTTCCATGTTGGGGTGGGCAGGAGTAGGGGTGGTGGAAGCTTTTATCCAAGTTGCTTCTTTATTTAAAGTAGCCGAACTAATAAAGTCAAAGTTATTTGTAAATCCAGACTGAGTTCGGTCTCCTGATGCCAAGAACGGAACGCAATTCTTGAGGTCCCCGCAGTACACACCGCGGTTAGAGTGTCTGGCTTCCGGGGCTGAACCCTGTTTCCTCAACACCAACAGGAATTATCAAAAAAGAAATAAACAAAAAATCAACCATCTTGCACAACAGTCCCACCCCCACACGGACACGGGTAGGCACAAATCATCCCCACGTTTCATCGCCTTATCTGCGCGGCTGGGGATAGGTATTCATCCTGGAATGCGTTAGAGAAGAAGCTTCAAGGCCTCTTTCCTCCTGGCCCTACGCTGCTTCCTACACTAGCGAGGGAAAAAACGCGCTAAAGGATGTCACTGGGTCAACCGACACAAATGGAATAGGGACAGTCAAGCATCATACCAATTTTATTTATTTATGTTTTTAAGTTCAGGCTGACTGAAAGAAAAAACGTCTTCCGAGTAAGACTAGAAGCTCCTGACCCTGGGAAGTCCTGCACGTCGCCCCTCTCCCGCGCGACCAACATCACCTCATTCTCCCGAAACCTCTGGACGGAAAGCACTTCTGCTTTCCACCCCCAGAAGCAAAGGCACACGAAGGTCAAAGGGCCTGGCTCGGGTCGCTCAGGACGAGGGGGCAGGTGCGGCGCACGTGAGGCCAGCCGCCGACCCGGGGCGCCGACGCTCCGCACGCGGCCCTTAACCCCAGCGCGCGCCTCTCTCCGCGCCCTGCCGGCGCGCCACCGCCGCAGGCGCCCTTCTGGAAGCTTCCACGCCAAGGCAGCCCCAGGTGGGGAGGCCCGCAGGGGTTAAGACAGAGGCGCGTGGGAGGGGGAAGCGCCGCAAGCCCGTCCCCGAGGTGAGGCAGGGAGGGGGAAGGGCACTTAGGGCGCGGGCGCACCCAAGCTGAAGCGCGCGCAGACACCTTCGAAAGCCCTGGGGGGGGGGGGCCGTTTAGAGGATCCGTGCGCCTCCATCCCCCACCCCGAGCGGGGCCGTCGGGGAGGGGGGGCGGGCACGCGGAGAAATGGGCGGCCGGCTCCTTCGGAGTCGGTCTGTGCGCTGCCCCAGGGGATACCTGTATTCAGAGACAAGGGGATACAAGACGGATCCTGACCTGTTTCCTTCTATTTCCAACTGAGAATTACCGGGCACCTTCTCCACGTTACACCTGTGGTAGAGTAGAAAGAACACCGGCGTCAGAAGACCTGGGTTCGAGTCCCGGCCCAGCTCTTCCTGCCACGGTGGGTGACCTTGGGGGAAGGCATTTCACTTTTCCAAGCCTCACCCCGCTCACCCACCTGCCTCGCCTACTCAGGGGACTTGGGGGGAGACCACGCGAGGTCCTGGGCGGAACCACACTCGGAGAAAACCACAGTTCTCCGAAAATGGGGGAAAACCCCCAAAAAACGATTTCCTGGATTTCCTCACGTCTCTGAGACTTTTCCTGCTTCTCTTCAACACGTCAATGCCTCTTAACGCCGATGCCCTTTCCCTCTACGCCTGTTCTAGGGAGCATTAGGGCTCAGGGTCCATCCACTGCCCAGAAGCAGTACAAGGCAGCACTGGCTGGGGGGGGGCGGGGGGCGTGACCTCGCCCGAGTAGCTGTGACCTGCCCCTGTCCGAGCCTAGCCCCAGGACTTACCTCGAGAGCTGGAGCGCACGATGTGGAGGCAGCCACCGTAGGACGGCGCTCCAGAGGACACCACCCAGGTAGCTGGCTCTGCCTCCCAGACCTCTAGTCTTTGCAAGTAAGTCCCTGCGACTGGAAAGGACCAGGAGCCACCACCTGAGGTCTCTGGCCCTTCCACGGGCCTCTAGGGAAGCCGCTTCAGTTGAGCCATCCTGAGCCTGCTACACTAGTGTCCCTTTGTGCCATGGCAAATAAAGCAGATACCAGGCATGAGACTTTGCAGGAGAAACTACCCTCCCATCCAGACCTTACCCCAAGTGAGGACAGCACCCCCTGGCATGCAGCGCCTACGTGGGGCCGCCTAGAAAAATCCCTTCCTGGAGCCACTGCTGGCTCTTAGGAGGGCTCGAGGCATGGCCGGGGGCGGGAAGCATATGCTGGGAGGAGCAGAGAGGTGGGGAAAAAAGAGAATGAGCTGGAATGTCTGAAAGAAGAGGGAGAACAGGAAGGGACATGATAGAAGACGAAGTTGGGAAGGTCATCAAGGCCGGACTATGGAAGACCACCTTTCCCGTGCTAAGAAGTCGGATCATCATCATCATCATCATCCGGTAGGCAAAGGGAAGCCGTGCAACGTTACCAGGGAGACGGGATCAGATACACACCCCAGAGAGACAGGACGAGGAGCAGACGGGAGGCAGGGGACACAGGCAGCAGGTCAGGCCAGCCAAGGGGAGGGCCTCCTGCAGAAGCGTGTGGGGCCACACAGAAGCCAGGGTGGCCAGGACAGATGCTTGTGTGTGTGGTGAGGGAACTTGGTATCTGAGTGCGTATCAGGAATAGGCATGGGGTCAGGAACGCTTTTTCTACTGTGCCTTTGGGACGCTGGGTTGGTGATTATGGTAACCACGGGGACAGAGAGGAAAAACAGACCACGGTGTCTCAGGACCTGCAGTGATGGAGGAAGAGAAACGTGGCAACAAGAAATGCTATCTTAGTTTATAGAGCAGGATGTAAATAATTCGGAGAACGATGAGCAAGGTTCTGTGAGCTGAAACTAATGAAGACTGGAGATCACAGGGGATGCAAGACTCGGAACAAAAGAGATCCCGGCAGAATAATTTCGAATGATTCAGGTAAGGAGTACAAGGGGACAGACCTACCCAGGCCAGCTATCTGATCACCTTAGGTGGGGGAAGAAAAAAGGTACAAAATACCAAAACAACAATTAAAAAAGAGTTCAAAGAATAGAGTGATGTGGATTTGGTTTTAAACATCTGTTACTACAAATCCATTTTGGAGGGGCAGGAGGAACAGTGGTATGAACAGTCCACCCTGGATCGAAGCCTCCAGGTGGTGATCTATGCAGGAGAGCCCCTCTCCCTCCCTCTCCCTCCCTCAGTAAATAATGCACTTCAGGTCAAGCACTTGAGAGGAAACCTTGGAACAAGGCAACATTTTAACAGGAGCCCATCCCTTCTGGAGAATGGATTGATGTGACGTGGACCTTCCAAGACAGCAGCTCGGCTGTCTTCCTCAAACGGAGGGAAACGCTACAGGTGACTTTGGGGTGTAGAGGAGGTAAACGAGGACACTTTGTCCTAAGGTTGGAGGTCTACCCAGTCTTTCTGTGGAAAGGTGCTAAAATGTAATGGAATAAAATGAAATGTTACCTCTCCTTTCCCAGGGTAAATGTCTTTATAATGATAGTATTTTTTTTTCTTCCTAAAAGTGACCCTAAACACAAGAAATGTCATTGTGTCCTCCTATAACGAGCTCACGTGATCCCTCCCTTCCCTAAATTCCCCTGGTCGGTCAGCTGTTGGAAGGAAGACCATGTGGTAGGAAGACTATGTCCTCCAACACATGTGTGGTGAGCCAGTGGGGTAAGTACTTTGAGGGTTTTTCTGTTTTGTTGCTGTTGTTTTTTCTTTCCCTCTGGCCCTATTCTGCAGTACAGGGCTGGAAATAAGGGAGGAATGCCATAAATATTTCCAGGATGAATGAATGATTTTCTACAACTGAGGACAGCTAGAATTCGGAACAAGCCAAGGCTTTCCACCATTCTCAGACATGTCAACTGAGGCTTCTTAAAATTCACGGCAAGAAGAGGACAGTCCCTGTTCAGGGAGGACAGCAGAGCCTCAAGAGTGTCAGGGAGGAAGGAGCCCAGCGGTCACCAGCCCTGCCCCTACTTCCCACCGTGGGCCAGGGTTTCATCCACCATCAGACTGGCCAGACAGGTATCTCCTGCCTCGCCCACTGCTTCCCTGCGTCCGTCCTCAAAGTTGGCCCTGAAGTCCCAACTGTTGGCAGACAGCAGGGCCAGTCCTCCTGGAATGCTCCCACTACAGTCCTCAAACAATGGTCAGGGAGCGAGGAGACGACAAAACCTCATCTTGTTTCCAGATCCTTCAGGGATGAGAACAATGCTCAGATTTGAAAAGCAAAGCAAGATAAACGTTGAACAAAAGCTACCAATGGGGGAGTCGGCGGAGCACAGGAAGGCACTTCAAATGAGTCCAAGTTCCAGGTGCAAACCAGTTACATCCTGAAGGAGTGTGTGGATTGCTTCTAATCATGTTTAAGAAATCACAAAGAACAGAAATGGAGTCAGAAGACGAGAAGAGTGTCGGTGTCCCCATGTCAAAATGAAAAAGGAAACTCGAGGCTGCTATGCTTGATGTGGACCCTCCGTTAAAAAAAAAAAAAATTTTTAGGAGAAATTATTCAGATGCCACAGGGCTATTTAGGGAAGATAAATAACATCATTTGAGTACCAGTAGGGGGTCTCCTGGATAAAGTCTTGGCAGGCTAACCTCGTTTCATTCTTTCGGCAGGGTTTCTAGGTGGATAGCCTGGAGAGGCCACGAATGTGCTCTCTCTTGGTTTTAGCCTTTCTTGATAGCCTTGGCAAAGGATAGATGAATGTGCATGACATGATGGCACTGTGAGTTCACAGACGGTTAATCAACTTTAGGGATTACTGGTTACTAGATTCCTGTCAACCTGAAGTGATTTTTCAGGGGGCACAGGATAGAGACTGTCCTTTGCCCTTTAGAAGTTTCTCAACAACAGCTTATAACAAATGTTCTGATGACCAAAAAAAAAAAAAAAAAAAGAAAAAGAAAAAGACCTTAAGACTAGGAGCCGTTTTTAAAAAAGGCCTAAAAATTAAGTTTTAACAGTAGACTAGAAAGATGGGACATGAATCAGTTAAACAGAACTGACCGGGGAAAGAATGAAGTCAGTAGATACAGTTCAAAAAAAAAAAAAAAATCAAATGCTTAGTTGAAGGCTAACCTTGGCAGCATCAAGTGACAAAAGAGCTTTCTGCATGTTTTGGGGAATGGAAGCTTTTCAACAAGTCCCATGTTCCATAAAGGTTAAGTCTGTGTCAGAGTTGCTGGAAAACGTTAATACACTCGAGTCATGGTAACAGAATATTGGTATCCAGCCCAAGGAAGCTAACCACCCTGTACTTAGCCATCAGAATACCTTTGGAATTCTGGATGCTGTATGTTCAACGGGACACTAAGAAAGCAGGATGTGCCCAAGGAAGGGGACCAGAACTGTGCACGTCTAGGTATCACTCAGCAAAGGGAGGGGTTTCAACCTCAAGGAGAATGTCCTGAGGTGGATACGTTGTTCACAAAGGACTCTTCTTGAAATGAGGAACAGATTTACTCTCTGAAGATCCAAGGAGAACAAATAGCTAGATGACAGAAGGCTGAACCCATTTTAATATAGGAAATGACTATTGTGTTTAGAGGTATCCTTCAGTGTCATGAACTGCCCCCTAACACAGTGAACTAACTCTTGGGAGTGTCCACACACAGGTTGGATGGTGGTCTGTCCAACATGGTGTGGGAGACACACCCGGGTTATGGGAAGATGGACCAGGGAGAGCTAAAACCCTGAATCCCTCTAGAATCTTTCCCTTATCCAAGCAACTCTAAGCCACGTCTCTCGACTTGGGACAGCTCTCTCTAGGAGACCCTACCCCTCACCACCTTGTTCTAGATCTCATCCCAGGGGCAGTTTTAAAGGGTTACAAATGCAGAGTAGGATGAATCCCTTTTTTAAAGAAATCGAGTCTGAGGTTAACTATTACATAATCTTACAACAGGATTTTTAAAAACCTCCTACAGAAACAGAAAACAATGCATAATATAAGTCAAAACAAATACTACTTAATTTAGAGAAAAGAAAAGGATAGGAACGAGTAATAGCTGACCAGTAAGTACTACCTTCCGACAGCAATTACTGCAGAAGGATTTTACATTTGTGAATCACACAAAATTACTGGCTCTTTGGGGTCACATTTTAAAAAGTACCCTCCTTAAAAAAAAAAAAAAAAAAAGGCCTGGCACTGAAAACAAAGGGAATAAATAGATGCTTAAATTATCCTAGTTCTTTATAAAAAAGAAAGATACATCTGTCCCAGAGTCATGCAAGAACTTTGAAAAAACTGTCTCATGAGAGCTAATTAATTCTTATATATCAGTTAAATATAGATGGCAGTTCTTATTTAATACACTGCTAATCTGTATGGCTGTCAGAGCCCTAACATTTGGCTGAGGTGATAGGAGGGAGGTGAGTGCTGGTGGTATTTCTTGCACAGGTAGGTTGAGTTACTATATTAGTAGCTGATTTTAATGGTACAGAAATCTCAACACATGGAGGGGTAGGTACATTTCCCAGCAGTATTTTCTAAAACCAACAAAAATATGACAATGTATCCAATTAAGGCCCGCCTAATTTGAGAGCCTCCTACTTGAGAACCAAGTTGGGTAAGAGAAATAAAACACAGAAATATTCAGAATCAGTGCTTTTTCTAGATTACTAACACGAACAATCCATGAAACACGCAGCAGCGACTGAGTACGTGCTCCCTAGAATGCACCCAAATGTGGAAGCTGACAGGATAGGCCTTAGGAGGGTACTTTTTTTTTTTTAAGATTTTGTTTATTTATTTGACAGAGAGAGAGGGACAGAGCACAAGCAGGGGGAGCAGCAGCAGAGGGAGAGGGGGAAGCAGGCTCCCCGCAGAGCAGAGCAGGGAGCCCAACGCGGGCTCGATCCCAGGACCCTGGGATCACGACCCGAGCTGAAGGCAGACACTTAATGACTGAGCCACCCAGGCGCCCCAGGAGGGTACTTTTTAAGCAGGGGTTAAATAAGTAATTGAAACCAGAGAATGGGGAGGAAAAAAAAAAGTACTTAAAGTCTGCATGCTAAAATATACAAATATTCTTTCCCCCTACGATACAAGCAGAGACATGCTCAATAATCAGTCCCAGTAAAACTGTGTTTTCTATTTTCGGGGGGGTGGGGAGGGAGGATGGAAATTCTATCAGCAAGGACACTTCCTTTCAAGGGCTCCGAGCTCCCTTTACCCACCTGATGAGCTAAAAGTAGTCAGAGAGGCTGATTATTAGCAATGAGACGCCTCCACCCGCTTGGCCTGTATTAACTCCTCAAACTCACGGAACGCCTCTCGAGGCAGCCACAGTCAATCCTTCCATTTCGTGGATGAGGCAGACCGGCTCAGAGAGGTTGAGGAAGGTGCCCCAGTGCCCCGCAGGTAGTAAACGCTGGAGTCAAGACTCAAACACGGTAGCTGAACCCAGGCGCCTTGTGCCGTCAGCTACCTGGCTGTGCTTAGCTCAGGGCTAAGGGATGGAACCTCACATTCGGTGGGGGTTTCGAGGAGCGTGGTCAGCCCACAGCTAGGTGTTTCAGGAAGTCAAAAACCCAAAAGGCTATGGAGCCAGCAGGTGGGAAAGGCATGATGACCAAGGGCCACCAGCATTCCACACTGGAAGGGTGGCAGCAGGTGATGGGGAGTGGGGGCACCCCAGAGCAGGAGAGCCCGTGGGGAGGGGGTGGCCACATCTCCACTGCCACCAATCGTGACCTCAGGGAAACCTGAGTAGAACGTAACAAGATCTTTAGGTTTTTCGGAAAGAATGGAAAACACCTGAAGTGGATAGAAAATCTCGCCAGTTTCATGTGTTTGCTTGCTTGCTTTTTGTCCTCCCTTCCCCCACCGCAACAACATGAACGATAAAATCAATCAATCTGTTGGCAATATGTGGTCCACCAGCTGGTGACCTCTTTTACACCATTAAAGGAGGAGCGAGCCGTCACCCGGAATAAAAGGCCAAGCTTCTACCGCTCTTCTTGGCTCGTCTCAGTGTTCCCTGGGCCCTAGACTCAGCAGGTTATCAACAAGGCACACCTGGGCAAAGTGACAGATGCTCCCTCTCCTGAGACAATGGCAAAAACACTGGTGGCATATGCAAGAGTGACCCGACTTATTTTTCCTTGCACCAGGGGCTGATCAAATAAGGCATCATTGTCCAAGCTGGTTTCCTGGAAACCATTCCTGCCTGTGGCACATCTATTGGTAGGGCTGGGGACAGAGAGAAACTTGACAGAGTTATGGACTCTTGGTTTACAAAGAAATCTGCATGTTCACTCTGGTCAAAGAAACGGACTTGTGGCCAAATTTTCATTCCTTGGATGGCTGTCATTCCCCTGTGTCAATGAGCAGCTTATCCAAACCCAATATAATGGGACTGCTCTTTGTCACCACTTCCGAAATATGCAAGGGGACACACTGGAAAAAAAAAAAAACACCAACCAAAAAAAAAAAAAAAAAAGAAGAAACAAAAAGTAAAAAGAGTAAGCAAAAGATCTGGGACACAAAGAGGGGCGTGAAATTCTGACTCTTTCACACACCCCCTCCTGCCACTTTCCACCACTTCCGGAAACTCCTTAGGGATAATATAATGAAGACCTAACAATAAAACCTCTGGGTGGAAAGTATTTTCTTTTTTATACTACTTCACCTTTATAATGAGGTTTTCTTCCTGGTATAAAACATGCACTAAGTCACAACGAAAAACTGAAATCACAACTTATTCATGTTAAACACGCCCAGGTGTACAGAGCAACAGTAGTTAATGTAAAAAAAAAAAAAAAAAAAAAAAAAAAGAAGATTAGTAACCAAAAACTGATCAATGCCGCTATGCCATCCAGAGAAATACAATGTTTAATTGTTTCCTATCGATTCTTTAATTGGAACGAGATGTGCTCTTCCTATGAAAACTGCATCACATGACTATCAAGCAGAAACCAAAACAACTACCCAAAATGTAGCCCAACTAGTTTATCTACTGTATCAGGCTGACCTACACAGGTCTAGGGATAATAGTGCCCAGCACAGATTTCTCAACATTACACTGAAAAGTTCCACGAACACGAGCTACATCTGCTGAAATGCCACGTCTAAGTAGTATCATTACGAAGAAGGAGAGGGTTTGAAACAAGCGCTCAGACGTTCAAGTGTGTTGGAAGGAAAGAAGGAACGGCATTTTTGACGAAGCATCTGTTTGGTTTTTTCATCAGAGTCTTGACACGAAATATTTACCTTAAGTATGCTAGGATTCTTCTCTCCCTAACAACTCAGCCCAAAAGTATAATTTCACGCTACCATTCCAAATCCTTACCAAAAGGATGGTATTTCAGAGATCCTTAAGACTCGTCCTCCAGCTTAGACTTTAATTTTGTAACCTAAACTGCTGTCTCCAAGTATCTCAAATAACAGCCAGTAAAACAGCATCCAACATAGCAACGGCAGCCATTGTGAACCTGGCATAAGGTTGCGGACACCTTTGGGGCAAGAGCTGTGAAACGTAACTAGAAAGAGCCTTAACACTCCAGCACGCACCTTCCTAAATCTTGCTCTGTGGCATCAACCGTACTCTTGGTGAAGATGATCAAGGGGTAGGAGTGAAACACTCACCTGTCCTTATAGTTTATCACAGTATCGATGATGGCGTTCATCTGCTTCGTCAGTTTGGGGGGATTTGGGGATAGTTTCTCAGCTGGAGGGCGGCCTCTTCTCTTCTTGGCCTTCTCCACGTCTTCTTTTGCAGGATCTTTATCCACATTTCTTCGTCTTTTTCGCTTCTTGAGCCGTACTTCCTCTTCCATTTCTTCCAAATTGCCGTCTTCAATGGCCTAGTGTTACAGGGAATGAAGGAGGAAAATTCAAGACAGGAGAATCACCAAGGAAAGTTTAAAAAGCCAACCTGAATAGTAAGAATAAAATGAAACTAACAGAAATAAAATAATAAAAAATAGAAGTTAACAGTAACCAGTCAGGTAAGAAGAGCAAAGACCACCATATTGAATCAATGCGTCTTTAAACCACGTCTAATCCGTGAACAAAATATGTTGAAAGCCGGAAACACTAATAGTGAGAAGAAATGACGATACAAAAAGAGCTATACATTTAAAGCGTCTGAAAGATAACTGAATCCAAATGAAATTTTAGCTCGATGTAAGAAAAAGACCTTAATTGTCTCATTACTGTAAGGGGGGCGGGGAACGGTAAAACAAAATGAGGGGTGGGTGAAGAAAAAAAAAAATCCCTCTAATACATCCTTACAATCATATAAGCTCTGACCCATCTTTGAGGTTTTACATCAATTTACTCATGATTCACAACATAAATCAGAATTCCATCCAGATTTTGTTCTAACGTAGCAATTGGTAAACAAGGAAACAGGAAGTACAAAGCCACGTTCCTGGGTAAACGCACTTAAATCATCTGATAAAGAACACACACACTCACAAACAACAAATACTTTTTTTTCCAATTACCTGCAAACGCTTGCTTTAAACCAGAGCCAGCAGCACTAATGCAGAGAGATAATAAAATAGCTATAAAAACAACCAGGTATAAGAGAAACCTGTTCGTAAATGGCTAAAAAGATCCATGTGACAGACCCAGAAGTTTAAACTTTCTTCCCCCCCCCACCACCTGGTAAATCTCAGAACTTAAGAAAAATACAAGAAAACTGCAATGAAAAAAAAAAAAAATAGATAAAAGGACATTTGACCATGAAAAAGAAAATTTTTTTTAAAAAACCTTTAAATTACATTTCAAGACTGCTTTCTCACACAAAATAACTGACGTTGCTGTTTGTTTCTCCTGCCTCTCAATATTGCTTCCAGTATGCAAATGCTAATCAATCCTTTCTCGTAGCTGAAAGAGCCCTAATCATAAAGCAATTACCTTCATTTCTCCACAGCACCAAACATGGCTAATATTTATGATCATGTGAGTATAACAATCAATATAAAGAGTGATTACAGCTCAGACATAATTTCTTTCACTTGTGTACAATGCCTCCTGAAAAAGAAAGGTTTTATGAAGAAAACCTGGTGCAGAACACAAAACAACCTGACATGTGAAAAATGCTAGTGGGATTAAAAGAAGGTTTTCTGTGCATCTTTCCAATGTGCAAACCCAGAGAAGCAACATGCACACAGACAAGAATCCTAAGGGACAGTCTGAGGCTAGGCCTTAATAATCAAAAGACAATTTCCATCACGACCCTACAGTGTTCAGATAACCACTATGAAGGAGGCGAGATCTGATGAGTTATGAGGAAAATAGAAGAAAAAAAAAAAAGCTCCACATTATTTCGTTAATATTCATTTGCCTAAAAGCAGGACACCCACTATACAGCTAAACACACTGCAGCTAAGCAAAGATGAAGAAAAGGAAATTGTCCCGCAAATCTTGGAGACTGAACATGCTAATAATAAATACAGCATGCAAGGCTGTCAACAGTTAATGGTACTGCTCTCCTCAGGCACCCAGTTGCACACAGAAATACGGAGAACACCGGCTTTTGATGTGTTACACACCTACACATGCCTGGGATGTAGTTCTACTGAATCTTCAAGACGGCAACGAAAAAGGATATTTACCTTATCACTATCAGCAGGCCGGCTATCGGAAATCACAGTTAGTGGGGATAAAATTAACAAGCCAGCAAAGCAGCGAGCTGCTAGTCTCTTCATCAGCTGATCAGGAAAAAAAAGAGAGCTGGGGAAAGGCTATGTTTTCATATACAAGTAATTTTATTTTACTGAAAATTTAATACTGAAAGGATTGTGGATACTCAAATCTGCTGTTTCATTCTACCTACTACAAGGCCCGAAGCCTTCCTCCTTCAGCCTGTTTTAATATTGACAACTACTTATCATATTTTTTCCCCCTTATTATTCCAGGCAGCAGAATTAGAAATTTTTTAGCTCAGATGGTTTCTGATTCTTGCTCTCATTTTCACAATTAAGCCAATAAGAAAACAAATTAATATTCAAATTTATTTTACAAAATTAAAAACAATTTAAGCTTTTTTTTTGGTATTTTAAACGTCATTTTAGTGCTTTAAAAAAATAGGCTGCATGTTTTTGGAGCAATCTGATTTTTTTTTTTTTTGGTATAAAAGAATTTTTTTCATTAAATCCATGTCAGTAAAAGCAATGTGCATGTTCTCAAGTTCAAACATTTTAATACAATGTCATTCTTTCTCCTTAAAGAAAATCCCAAACTGTGACACTTCCCTTTCAGTTTCCTGTTGTAAAATTTTTCATTGTTTTTTTCAGTGGGGTACATGAAGAGGGGGAAGTCGTAAAAAAAGGATAGCTCTAAACTCACCCCCTCCCCTTAATTTTGAAAAAAAAGAAAAAAACGGAACAAAGCATAAGCTCGTGGTATTTGGATTTATCAATCTCTAAATCTGGGAGTAGCTAAGAAGCGAAAACAAATTCAATTGCAAAAAGAACTAGTGGAGACAATGTTTATGACAATTGCTAATACGTGCAGATTCGTATTACATTTAGGTTTTGGAATCAAAAGGAAACAAAGTACTGGCCATTATTCCCCTTAAATTAAGGTTTTATGCAGGAATGCAGTCAGCTACAAAGCATCTTCCCTCCTCCCCAAAGACCCCAAAAACATCCATATGCAGTACTTTATGTTCAGGGATTTCTAAGGGTCTTTTTCTAATGGAAATCAAATCACTAAATATTTCCCAGTGCTTTTCGCACTTAAAGAAGTAGAGTAAGATTACTCCTGCATGGAAGTAAAAATTATTCATGGAAATTTAAAACTGTTTATTTTTTTAAAAAAATATTTATCAAATTGGCTCAACTGACTCAACTCAGTGCTAGGCGGGGGGGGGGGGGTTCCCAAAAAAAAAAAAAAAAAAACTTGCTACACAATGCTAAAGTACTACCCCGAAAAGAATGCCCTTCCAAACCTTTTACCAGCACAATAATGAAATAAATCACAGAAGCAAACCCCCAGTTTCCGACTGGTGACGTGTTGCGCAAGAGTGCGAGCCCTAATTCAACATACAGACGGCTCCCATGCTGAACTGCCTCTAGATTTAATGAAGTGAATAGGAAGGAAGTCGGGGAAAAAAAGTGTACAAATAAGAAATTAACACTTTCCTTCCCTATGCACACGGTGAGATACAACTACAGGGAAGTTTGGTGAGGCACTTCTTTCCTTAAAGGCGCACTGCACCCGCTTGGCTCCGGATGTCACTAAAAACCCTTCTGGTGATAAAAATCCCCAGCCAAGTTAAAATAGTTAAGCATATTCCAGCCTGCATTTTTCCTGAATGAAGCTGGGAATTACTCCTTCCTCCACTGGATGGCAACCTTTTCTCCCCCCCTCCACCCCACTTCTTTCGCTTTCTTTCTTTTCTTGCTTTCTTCCTTTCTCTCTTTTTTTTGGAAGAATACATTTTCACGACACAGGATGTGCAAGAACGAGATACAGACTGGCTCCTTGTTCAATTAGCTCCTAAGAAAGCAGCGCGTAGGTTCTGATAACAGAATGCAGGAAACCGTTGTGCAGGGTAAGTGGTTTGAGAGCAAACACTTTTGCAGCTTTTGCAAAAAAGCACATGGCAGACCCGACGGGGAAATCGTCCACACGTGGGTCTGGTCCGTGCCCCTCTCTGTCATCCTGACACACGCTAGGTCTTTTAGGGGAAGACGGACAGTACAGAAAGTCGGCATGATCCGTGTCCTTAACCCATGCTGCAATGGGGCGCTATTACACCTGACCTCAGTAACACAGAGCAGAGCAGAAAGGATCCGTGGCTGTGAATAGGTAAACAGGGACAAGCAAACAAAAGCCACAGGCAACTCCCGGGGTATTGTTTCGCTGTGGCTGCCTTTCCACTCGGGATCTCCAAGCCCACCATACACAGGGGCACAGCCCCCCCAACGGCGGAACAGACCATCTTCAGAAAAATCAAAAGGAGCAATTCTAAAGACATCTAGACAATGCATGGGAAATTTCTTGGATAGGAAATGGGAGATTCCGTATTCTCATACCTAACTCGGATGTTTAAATATCACTGTTTTCTGCCCACTGACAAGGTCTTCTTGCTCTCCGGGGGGTGGGGGGGTGGGGAGGGTATCTTTCTCCTTTAGGAACTTGCATTAGATTCCAGAAGAGGATCCTAAATACTGCTGGGGTGGGGGTAGGGCTACAGATGGAGGGCTAAGCATTAAAGCATGTGGATTAAGACAATTACATGTCAATACCACATTGCCTCCTGAAGACCACTCACACACTGCTAAACTTGATTCTAACATTAGGGGAGGCTGGGAGGCTAACCCACTCTCTATCCCTGCCCAGACCCTGGAAGCCAGTAAGACAGGCAATGATCCCCCAGACAACCAGATTACCAGCAGTAGCAGTGGCAAAAAAGTGGATTTTTAACAAACTTTAATATTTCACGTACGGGAAATTTTCTTACAATAGGAATTTTTTTTTTTTTTTATGACAGCAACAAATCGAACATGGAGTTCTTGCCCAAAATGCCACCTCATTTTAGTCACTTGGTTTAATAAACACCGTAGCACTTCTGGATACAGGATTTCAGACTTGGGGCTTGGGACAAATTTTAGGTTTTTGATCATTACCATCCCCGAAAGCAACCTGTTAGATAAATCGGCATAAAACCAAATTCCCAAGGTAGAATAAGCCAGACAGCGAAGGGACAAATACTGATTCCACTTACATGAGAAAGAACAGAGGTTGCCGGGCACGGAGTGGAGAGTTAGGTGTTCGAGGAGTGTATACTTTCGGGCTGGGATAATGAACGAGTTCTGCAGTACATAGGAGTGATGGTTGCACTAAAATGTACACTCGGCTAAAACGTACACTCGGAATGGTGAAAAGTCGATTTTGCATGATGTGCTTCTCTCCACAACCGAAAAAAGAAAAGTCACGGGGTTGGGGAAGGGGTGGGGGAATCAGACTCTGTAAATATTTAAGAAACAAACAAACCCAACGGCAGGTTCCTACGTGTTCCTACCACCTCAACACAGCGCACAATACCAGTGAAGTCTTGCTAGCTTTCCCTCCTGCCTCAGACCTTACAGCATTTTCAACAGGTAGCATGTTCCGTCTCGCCCTCACCAGGGACAAGGAGCCTTTTCCAAAAATCCTTATCCATTCTGAGGTTATTAAGGTAATACCCAGGATGTATGAAAATACCTGTATATGATGGCGTATCGATTCACAAAGTTTATAGTTTTGTTAACAAGTGCCTCAGATATTCAAGGAAAGAGAGGAGTTGATCTAAAAGGTGTTTTTTTTTAAGCATAGTTTTTTTTCTTTTCTTTTTCACTGTGGTGCAATCAACTGATGATGACCTATTAATTCAGGGGACCCTCCTTTCTTACTTCACTCATTCGTCAGGCACCTGGGAGCTGGCCACTGCAATGGGCAGGGCTGGCCATTAAGGGCAAGTGCCAGGAGCCACCATTAACCAAATTCTCAGTACAGTGAGCTTTTTGGTTTCTTATTCAACCACTTCAGATCACTTTTGCGAAAACGAACCAAGGTGCTCTTTTGCCCCTAATGGCGTAAGGAAGCTACCTAAGGAAACCTAGAGGAAGAAGGAAGGAAGTGAGCTCATACAACTGAGACAAGGCAGATTAGAACCGTATTTCAGGTAAAAGCAATTTAGGGGTGGGACAAGGGGAAAAAATAAGGATAGGAAGTATAAAACTTATTTCAGCCACAGGATCAACTAAGAACCCATATGGTACCTTTTGGGGAGTACTGAGCCCAGTACTCTGTTCAGAGCATGACTTTTAGATTTAGTAGAGGGTGGCCCCAGAAACACCCGGCCCTGTAGACCCTACCGCATCATAAACATGATGCACGGACACCTTTGTTCTCACAAATTCGGCACGCGCGACGCCCCAGCTCCCTTGGGTGGAATAAAGAACCAGAGAGAATTTGTGAGCTAGCAAGAGGCTTAGAGAAACGATGGAGAATGAAAAGAAACACAGCTCTGCTTTCTTATCCCGAGACCATTTATCAGTTACTATAACTCACAACCCACTCACCCCACAAGCGAAGCCTGGGTCACCTCGGACTTCAAGGTTCTCAGTATATTAAAATAAAAAATGAAATGCCAAAAGAAGGTAACAGATTGTGGCGTGTAATTTCACCGCTTACAAAGATTAACCTGATGGTTTTGAGATAGACAGGTAATGGACAATGACAGAGTATCACCTCATCTGGAGGCCCTCAAGCCAAAGAAATGGTTCTCTTTGGGGCTTGCCTGGGACACGGAGCCCTCTTGAGGGCTTCTACACAAGACAGATTCTGAGCTATAACCCACCCTGTGGGTGAAAAGCATCAAATCCTAAGGAGAGGGTGGCTCAGAGTAGGATGCTTGTTCTGCTTAAAGACGACCAATAATAGACAAATTAAGGGAGGAGAACACGTAAGTAACACAACGCAAGAAATCAAAAGCACTGCAGTCCGAGCCTGTCCGATAGAGGAAAGGGTCTCAGTTTCAATCCATCTGAAGACACCTGACATCGTGAATACTTCCAATGTCCCTACTACCATCATCATCATCACCAGCAGCCCCTACCCACGTATTGTTTCCGTGGTCACCAGGCACTCGAAGCTATATGCACATTTGCTCGTTTAATCCTTGCAACAACACGAGGAGGCAGGTACTGTTATTCTCGTCAGGTTACTGGTGAGGAACCGGAGGCTCCGAGAGATGGAGCATCTTACTCCAGATCATACACGGGTAAGTAGCAAAGCCAGGATTTTAGCTCTGGAAGTTTGGCTGCATAAGCCACACCCTTAACCACCGTATTTTCTACTTTACAGCACAAATGAAGACTCCGAACCATCAGGAAAAGGCTAATTATGCTGGCCAGGCTTAGGTGAATAATACATCTGAAGACATAACACGGTGCATCTTAACAAGACTCTCAGCAAAAAGATTCACACACACACCCCCAAGCACACACATGCAGTTCTTGCTTTGCATGGAAGTGTGGGACCGTAAAGATGACCGTGCAAGTTGAAACTCCAAAAAGCCAGTCTAACACTCAGAAAATGATGATTGTTCCATGCCCCTTACAAATGTATGTTGAAAAACTAAAAACTACTATTGCCAGTAATACTTGAAGAAAATGTAAAACATAGTAACAGGAATATTTATTTAGTACACAGACTTAAAACTTTAGAAACGACCATTAAGAGGTTTTTGTGGGGTTTTTTTCTGGTACCAAAAAAAAAAAAAAATCAGTCTTGGACAGCATTTGCCTTCCTCTTCTCATTAAATAACCTAGGATATAGAACAAGCCTCTTTCCTAGGCCTTGGCAAATTGCCAAGGATCAGCTCCCAACATTTTACCCTTTGCCCTTTCAATGTCCTGAAGAATCTCAGATGAACCCTTTGATGCGGAGGGGTTGGTTTGTCTCTTCGTCCTTTTCTCTAAGCACTTTTCCTCATTCACCTCACTAAGTTCACCTTCAATGAAGTTTCTCTGGCCGAGGATCCAGGTCCTCCTTTACGGTCACTCCACAGAAGGGTCTTCCAGAAGAGACCGGTCTCCCCAGCAGTCAATACTGGATGATCATTGGAACCCACTGCCTGAACTCATCCCTGGAACCTGGGGGCACACTTCACAGCAGTGCCCTGGTCTGTCCTGGAGGCACCACCGACCCGTTCACCCTGATTTTGGCTTCTGAAACCATGCAACCAGCATTTTCCGGCAGAAAAGTTTCCTCTCCTGTCTCCTCGTAATCACCATTCTCTTTCAATGCACGCGTTCACTTCAACACTTTGGCCTGAAGACTAGCCAAGTGGATTGGGATTTATATACATAAGTCTTCAAAGTAAATGTGCCAATTCAATTTCAACTAATATACATGGAGATGACTTGAGCTTGTTAATATTCGTCCGACTTTTTCCAATTGTTTAAGAGAGCATGAGCGGTGGGTGGGATGGTAGGGGGAGAGGGCAAGAGAATCCCCAGCAGTCTCTATGTCCAGTGCGGAGCCTGATGCTGGGGGCTCATCTCACAACCCCAAGATTATGACCCGAGCCAAAATCAAGAGTCGGACACTTAACTGACTGAGCCACCCAGGCACCCCTTCCAATACGGTCTATAGTGGAGTTTCCTGCAGGACTCGTCTCTTCACCCCTGGTGCCCCATTTTCAAACCTTCTAAGCACCTCCAATTTCACTTTCTGCACTGCTTTTTTTCACCTCACTTTTGCTTTTGGTGGCCAATTCCCGCTCTTGATGATGTACGTCGGCTGGAATGTGGTGTGGGTATATCACTGGGAGACGAGGCGGCAGCACAACTCCAAGTTTCACGGTCCGTCCCTGGACTGAGTCACAGCTACTCAGTGACCAGTCACCAACACACTTTGCAAGAAGGGATGGGCATGGCTTTGGATCATGACGTGCACCTGTTACGGACATAGTGCAGACTGAAGAGCTAGCAGCAACGTCTGTACTTCATACGAGGACACAGTATACCATGTGGTTATGGGTCCCCTCCCAAACACATACGGGGAGGTCCTAACCCCCGGCGTGTCTCAGAATGGGGCTGTATTTGGAGACAGGGCCTTTCAAGAGGTAATTAAGAGGTCATTCAGGTGAGCCTGAATTCAGCACAACTGGGGTCCTTGTAAGAAGAGGAGATTGGAACACAGAAAGAAGACCATGTGAAGACACAGGGAGCAGCAGATGGGATCTATAAGCCGAGGGAGGCCACAGAAGAAACCAACCCTGTGGACACCTTGATCTTGGACTTCTAGCCTCCAGATCTGTGAGAAAGTCAATTTCTGTTCTGTAAGCCACCCAGTTTGTGGTATCTTGTTCTTGCAGCCCTAGCAGACTAATCCATATGGTAACTGAAATTTCTGATTGGGGACTGAGGTTTTTTAACTCTACCATGGCGTCGATCATGGAAATGTGTGTATACTGGAAGGACGTCGCGTGAAGACCGCCTGCAAGAGCCTAAACATCCCTGCGAGTAAGGGATGGCAGCCATGGTCTCCCAAGCAGTCCTAAAATCTAAGGGAAAGTGCCCTGCCGGGACGCGGGCTGCCTGGTTGCGGTGTTCTGTGTCGGGCAACCTCTCCCTGGCCTGCTCTCACCCGGTGGAACTGGGACTGGTGCCCTGTGCTCGGGGGGGGGGGGGGGGGGGGGGGGGCCCCCGGGGGGTGCGGGGGGGCGGGCAGGGGGCGAGGGGGCAGCGGACACGCACCCCCC
>NC_058415.1:9109205-9204833 GCF_002201575.2 Neomonachus schauinslandi
GGGGGGGGGGGGGGGGGGGGGGGGGGGGGGGGGGGGGGGGGGGGGGGCGCGGTCTCCAGGCTTGTGCAGGGCCTGGCCAGAGGGTCTCGGCATCAGCAGCAAAGTCCCCAGACTAGTTTGCTTCTTTTAGGGATTTGGACTGCAAGCATGGAAGAGTGTCCCGTTGGTGTGGGAGTTGAAACTGAATGAAAGGAGCAAAGAGCCGCTGGTCCGAGGGAGGCCGTAACTGCGTATGCACAGACATATACTTGTAACTGGTTATACACATGCATACACACACACGTAAACACACACACACACACGCACATCCCTGCAGATACTACTAGAGTGTCAGCAGGGGAGCGCCTGGTCCCAGTTCAACTTGAGAAGCCACCTTGGACACATGCAATAATAGATTCAGATTTACATTTGCTCAAGGTAGTTCTACGTGCACTTGTAAATATACGTAAAGTTATTTGTCAAGTAGGACTCTCCTCCTTTATTTAATGCCAGGTCAGTAAAGCTGAAAATTCAAAACAGAATTTTGAGCCCTGATCAGCTACAAGCTCTAGGTGTTCTAACACAATCGGTCATGCAATAAACCTTAAAAACAAGTCTAATTTCTAAAGCACAAAGACACAAGAACAGAGGTAAGACCGGGTTTTACTAACAAACATGCTTAGCACTACTCTGGCCTCGCATGGCTCATGGCCTCCTGGGGTGCCACGCCAGGGTTTTGCTGGGAATTGATGGCTGAAATTTGTATGGGCAGTGCTGGTGAGCAGAGGCAAAACCAGGAGACCAGGTCACCTGAAACGTGGTCAGCGATGCACACAGTGTAGACACCCAGGGACGGGCTCTACCTAGCAGGGACATCCATCCGCAGAAAATCTCCCCTAACCGCATTCCAGGAACAGAGCACATAGAAAAAAATTTAAGAGGGTGCACACTTCTCAGTCATTAAATCTGAAGGCAGGAAAAAGGCTCCTTCAATCCACCTCCACTTAAGGCCCTGCCCACCGAGAGGACCCTCTGCTCGCTCCACCTGTCACGTATGCCAACAATTGTGTTCCCAAAGATCTGGAAGCCAGTTACGCTTGTTATGGGAACTAGGTAATTCAACTGGAGATTACGTAAAATGAAATACGATTGTGAAAAGACACAGAGCTCTGATTTCTAAGAACAGTGAGGATGGTGAAAGACTCCATAAAAGGGGAGTGGCTTAAAACACAGAACGAAAACACTGCTGAATTTGGCAAGGGCTAGACTCTTACAACATGGGGAAGAGTCTGCATTCTGCGAGCTTCTTCTAAGTATCAGGATTCTCCCTCAGGTGACGGAAGTGATCATTAACTAGAACGGGGAGTCCTTCCAGAATGTATCCCTGAAAGGTCTTCTAACTTCATTACTTATGCCTCAGTAAACCTGAACTTTAAAAAAAAAAAAAAAAAGATTCTAAGAACACCAAAACCAGAAATCCTAAGTGTAACGTAATAGGGTTACTTACGCAAAGCAGACTAGTCAGACTCCAAGGGGCAACTTTAGCCTTATGTAAAAATGTGGCAAATAGACACACATATTTTCTATTAAAGGTTTCATCTACTTTCAGTGACATTTTCTCAGCTTAGTATTTTCATTGACCAACCCGCAGCGGATTATGATTATTTCCGTTAAGAAGGCTTCTGCTGTTCTTTCCAGAGTGGAAGTCAAAAGGAAAGTCACACTACGTTGCTTGTTCTTGTCATCCAGGCTTTCCTCTCCGGCAGTAAGATCTAAATAGCTGGATTCTGGAATTTTTCTAAGTAGTTGCGGGCTGCATCCCATCAGCCAGATCTTAAATATTTCCTTCATCAGGTTGCTGCCCTACTCAAGTTGCAAAGCGATCCTCAAGACGCCAACTCCAAGCCTCCCCGCCTGGACTCCAGAGGTCCCCATAATCTGATCTTACCCGATCTAGTTTGCCACTACTTCCCGGCCCGCGACCATCCCACACGGAACAGGAGCAGAAAGCCAGCGCCTCGCCCTAGTGCGCCGTATTTATCCCCCACTTCGCCATTTCTCACACTTCTCACCTGGAGCGCCTTTCTCAATCCCTTGTACCTGTGCATGTTGTCCCAAGCGTCAGGCATCAACTCGTTCCCCGCTCAGGATCTTCCCCAGCTGTAACGTATCCCTCTGATCTTTCTCTTACCGCGACCACGCTTTATTTCTCTGCATTCCCCTACTGTAGCTAACATAGCACTTGGGCAAGAAAAGTGAGGTAGTATAAATATAATCGAATACAAACTAAACTTTTAGACAGGGTCCCCTGGGAAATCAGCTCCTGGCTATACACTTGTTTACTGAACACCAGTCGTGAATGCAAGCGTCTCTGTTCTAGATCTTTCTATGCTCATCTTCAAGGACAAAATCGTAAACTCTAGCACCGAACTTGCTGCGTCTTCCCTCTATCTTCTCATTGCTCACGCTCCCTATAGTGTCAACCTCTGGAGTCACCTGATGATGAATCAGCTTCTGGAGCACAGGGTAAAATTCCTTAGCATCCAGGACAGGACACTGAGATTTTTTCAAAAGTTGCACAAAGCTTCTAAATCCCCCTACTGATCTGGTCTAAACCCTATTTTATTTACTTCCTCCTCCACTATTTAAAATCTCTCCTTCCTATAAGGCTACGGTCTTGGGTTTCCCCAACTTTTCTCACTGCATTTTCCTCCCCTTACATGCAGATTCCCCAGGTTTTATTTTTGGCCCCCATCTCTTTTTTCATGCTCCCGACAGTAAACGTGCAGTGAAATGTGGCCACCTGCCCCGAGTCCACGGTAGACATCACTGATAATCTGATGCCCAGAACAGCAACAGCTGAGAGGTCTCTTAATGGCCCTTGGCGGGGGACGGGCTGCTGGAGAACTTCAAAACCTCTCTCCGGGGAGAATATAAGATGCGTCTCGGGAAGGCTTTGACCTCCCCACCTCTACAGTGGGGTCCCTGGCGGACTTCCTGCTGCTGAGCAACCTGGACACAGACTCTCGACCCGCAGGGTGGTGGGTGCTTTCTGAGCAGCCCCTTGCCACGGGTCAGAGGTCCCTGCAAGAAGTCAGGTCCCTCAGTCTGGATGTGAAACCGTCTTTGGAGATCCAGACTGCCCCTGGCCTCACTGTGACTTCAATGCACATGGCTTCAAACCTTCTCTCTCCAGCCTGGACTCGCTTTGGAGTTACCGGTTGTGATTTCCAATATCCCGTCAAATGGCCCAGCTCAAAGTCCTCGCTCTTTTCCCAGCAGAGCAAATATTTCTCCCTGGATCTCTCTGTCTCATCAAAGGGCAGCATCATTTCCCCCCAGTTATCCAGGCTAAAAAAAAAAAAAAAAGACCCTTAAAATCACGAGTATCCCTCCTTACAGTCTGGCAGGCCTGCCCGTCGCTGCGTGCTTTACCTCTGAAATAGTTCATTCCCTTCTGTTCATTCTCCTCTCGCACAGGCAGGGTCAGCTGTAATGGCCTCCCTATGGGTTTTTCTTGCCCTCTCTCCTGGGCCCTAATTCATCCTTTACAAAGCGAGCGGTTATCTTCTTTCTGCTTAGAAGGAGGAACGCACATTTGTTCTCGCACTTCAGACCCTGTGGTCTTTCTATGGAACAGAATAAAGCCTCCAGGGAGTGCCCTACCCTAATCTTTCTCCTCTACTCCTATCCCTGTAAAAACCCCTATAAAAACACGGTGCTCCTAACACACAAGGTCCCAGAGGGAGGAGCCACACATTCCCACGCCTCAGTGTGGTGCGGAGCCTGGGATTCTCCTCCTGAGCCCCTGTCCTACACAAATCATGCTCCTTTTTTTAAGAAACGGCTAAAACGTCACTTTCTTCATAAAATCCTACAGGATTCCCTTTTGTACTTTTTACAATGTATCACACATACTTTTGTTCACTGTTGATTTAATTCTGCTTTGTAGGAGTTTTGTTCTTCTCTCAAAATATGCCCAAATCTCCTATCAGTCCGAAATCTCTTTGGGAATTTTTAAAAAGTCCCCTTAATCAAAATGTAAAGGCATTTAGACTGATGCCTTACTCACCAGTGGGACCCAAAAATCTTGTTGCAAGAAAATTAAATCTTCACTCTTTTTTCTTCGCTTTCTCAGAATGGGAGGGCTTATCAAGGAAGCACATTGCAAGGCTGTTTGAGGGAAGCTACTCAATTATATGGTGAATTAAAATAAGCACAAATGGGGCAAAATAAAGATTTTTGGTTTCTGTTTACCCTGCTCCAACCCACCTCTGTAAAACTGCCTGTATTTTATTTTTAAATTTTATTTATTTATTTTGAGTAATCTCTGGACCCGACGTGGGGCTCAAACTCAGGACTCCAAGCTCGAGAGTCGCACGCTCTTCAGACCCAGCCGGCCAGGTGCCCCTCACCTGCCTTTATTTTAACTGGTGATTATACCATCCTGGGTCTTGCTCTGGCTTTGGGAGTAAAACGGCCTAAATAAGATATTCAGCCTCACTGGCAAAGAGAACCCTCTAACCTGGAGAACAACCAAGATCGCCCCTCACTTTGCCAGAAGGCAGAGAAGGATGTACATGTGCAAGTCTAGTTAGCAAGGCGAGGAAGAGGAGAGGGAGGGGCTCTGGCCTCCCTGGAAACAAGGCAAACAGGAAGGGGAGAGAGAGTCCCACTATTGGGCAGATGGAAGTCCACGAAGAGCGCCCTCTTGAGGACTGGAGGGGCGAGTCACCTTCAAGAGGCTCGTCTCACACTCATTCCATCTGAAGAGGGGTCTTGAATTTCTCTAGGGGCAAGTCCTCCCCGGGTCATCAAGAGACTCACCTGTTGCTCATCTGTCCTAAGCTCCTGCACCTTGTCAAGAATGCACAAGCCAGGAAGAGGTCGGCTCAGTGGGCAAAGGGGCTGTAAACCGGGATAGCATTTGTCTTTGGCCAAAACCCCACAGCCCCGCAGACCCTGATGTGCATTTTCAAAATCTACCAGTCGATAAACTGAACGTTCAGCATTCACCCCAACAAATCTACCTGCCATGTAGTAAATGCTAAATCGGAAAACCAGCTCCTTGCTCCTCATCTGTAAAATGGGAGAGAGAATATCTATTCCAAGTCTGTAAGGGGATTAAATCGTGATATAGATTTATAGCTCCCAGGCCAGCACTGTCTGGAACAGAGAAGGGAGAGGACAGAGTAGGACCCGAAAGTCCTGAAAATTCCATGGGAAGGCATTTGGAGTAAGAATTCAGACCTGGCAACTAAAAAGGATACCATATTTTTACATCATTTATATCTCAAAGGAAAGGAAACACATTGGTTCTGGGGAGGGGAATGGAGTGATGATGGGAGCCCACTTTGTGGTGGTAAGAAAGCACCAGCTACGTGACATGGAGAGGTAAAAGCAATTTTGAAAAGGGGGGGGAGACAGCCTGTGAAATCTGAAGTGGAGACATGAAAGCTCTGTTTATGGAGAAGCAAAAAATCACCATTCCAGTGTGGGAAGGCATGCTCCCACATACCCCTTAATGGCCTTCAAAAAAAAAAAAAAAAGTCAGTCGTTTGGCACAGGGCGCCCTGTAAAACAGGGTGTTCTTAAACCAAATGGAAGGACATGCAAATGTTACTAACAGCAGGCTGGGGCTTGATGGGTACCGCCGGCTGGGATTTATTGAAATGGCTACAAAAGAGCTCAGCCTTGTCACAGGTTAAAAATAATTCTGAACGTAATGGCACCAAAATAACCCCTGGCCGTGTTTTCCTTGGCTACTTCTCCAACCTGGTACGTGAAGGTCAGTGAGATCACAGGTGATTCTGTTTTCTTTCCCTCACTCTTCTGTAGTTCTCGTTACGCTTTTATGATGTGAAAAATGCCTCCCAAAAAGCTATTTTTCAACTTTGCATTAAAAAAAAAAACAAACAAAGCTCCAAGGGTTTTTGGGTGTGGTTTATAAAAATGCAGTAAGATACAACTAACAGAACAATCATCAGATTTGGTAATAAGATAAAATGGTGGCAAATAAAGACCCTAAACTGGGTTTATTATTTCTCCTGTAGAATACGTATTTATGACAGGGAATCCCCTGCAATGTTGACATTGTGGTCTGCTGGACTCCACAGTATCTTCCTATGCCTTCCAGTAACATCCCATGACATTAGCGTAATGATTTTTTAAAGATTTTATTTATTCATTTGAGAGAGTGGGAGAGAGAGAGAGAGAGCACAAGCAGGGGGAGAGGCAGAGCAGGGAGCCCGATGTGGGACTCCATCCCAGGACCCTGGGATCATGACCTGAGCCTAAGGCAGACGCTTAACCATCTGAGCCACCTAGGCATCCCTGATTTTTTTAAATTAATATGAATGCAAATGGATTTGGTCTTGATAATTTGGGTGGGAGGGGGAGACTTGTTATGTGTCAAGGATCAAAATGTATCCCTTTGGCACCTGTTAGGCACGCTGCTTGGTAGTATGCAGGAGATTCAAAAAATGAAGGGGTGGATAATTTCTTCTTGATGACAAAATGCTAGAAAATTCTTGGTTTTGTTCTGTACAGAATGGCGGAAGTCCCCAGCTACCTGCATGGGGAAGGTAACTCCATATGGCAGGTAGGTGCTCCCACTGCAGGCACCACGCATTTTGGTTTCCCATCCATCGTGTCCTATCAGCACACGGACTCAGTTCAACTCCCTAAATGCTGCCAACAATCAGATCGTCCCAAACACTGGATCATGAATTGAGGGCACCAAAATGCCATAGGACCCCGTGTCAAAACTGCATTTTCAAGACAAAGCCTTCCTGAGAACAAAGAGGAAGTCTCTCACCCATGCGCCTCTGAGTTTTAGAGCTGAGTCTCAGAGTTGGAGCCAGACCAGGGTAAATCCACACGGTTCTCTCCAGGGTCACCAAAGGCCAGGGCAGGAAAGATGGGGCCATGCACTCTTCCTCACCCCCATCCCTCCCAGGGAGGTGAAAGGACTCATCCAAGATGTCAGAGCAAAATGATGACAGATCTGGAACCAGAGAGACCCCTGATATCCTGATGCCTGAGTCCCCCTTCTCCCCACTAAGTTAACAGAGACAGCTTGGAAGAGGAATAGATCCACTGGCAACCTCGATAAAGTTTTGAAGACATCATTTTACATAATCTTTAGGACATCTTTAGAAAACATTCCACACAAGGTCCAAGGGAAGGATATTTTAGAAAACAGCATCCTGCATTAGGAATACGCTTTCTACACAGGACTCTGAGCAGCGTGACCTTAAATACTGTATTTCAGTAGGAGGAGCAGAATAAGCTTGGCCTGGAGCAAAGTTTCATGGTCCCATCTACAATTTTTTTCATGAATTCTGACAATCTAACATTCTCTAATAGAAAATAAGAAAGAAGCCCTATAAAAGTATAAAAGTATTCGGCCTTCTGCTGAAAACAACGTTCTCTATTGGGTACTTTCTTGTACAAAACTCAACATGAAAACCCAGCTAATTTAGTGCTTTCTTTTTGTCTTTTAAATTCGGAGTTAGATTAGATGTATTCATCTGGTTTTTGCCAAAAAAGAAAGAAAAAGTTCGACCTGGAAGGCAGTTGTGAAAACTATGGCCATTTGCAAGGAAGAGCAAGGTTGGAACAGTGAAGCAGTGATTGTACTTTTGGGTGCATATTTAAGTGATCTTCATCACTGTGCTCTGAAATTAGAACAGTGCCTGCAAATTCTTGAGAAGCTCAAGAGCACTTCTGTCAGAACCGCATGCCTTTAGAATTCTTTTAAGTAAGCAATCTTTCCATGAAGACACAGATCACTGGCATCGAATGGGAAAGAATGCCGACAATGTCTACCTTGACCCGCACGAGTCAAAAAGCACAGGATTCACGGACTCTGCCAAAAGGACACAGACTGCGATCAAGCCTCCCCCGAACCCTGGTTCTGGCTGGTACGCTCGCTCCAGCACAGTATTTATGGAGTGCTCACTATGTGAGGGGCTCTCCGGTGCTGGCCTTCGGCAGTGCATCCAGCAGGCGAGGGCGCTGGCTTCCGTGCATGATGCCAAGGGCCATGCAGGAAGCGGGCGTAGGTCACGGGATCCTGGCCGGGCCTGGCGATTTCAGCTAGTGTGGTCAGGGGGGATCTCTCTGGAAAGAGACCATTAGGGCAAGGAGGCAGCCACGGGAAGGAGCCTTCCTGCAAGTGCAGAGGACCCGAAAGACAGCCCAGTGTGACAACCTCCCTAAGAGCCAGGGGAGAAGTTGAGGCCAGATGGCCCCGTGTCACAGACCACGTTGAAGTCTTTTTTTTTTTTTTTAAGAGAGCCAGCGGGGGGTGATAAACATAAAAAAAAAATTTTAAAAAAAAGAGCAGGCGAGAAGGAGAGCAGGGGGGGGGGCGGGGGGGGGGGGGGAGGCAGAGGGAGAAGCAGACTCCCCGCTGAGCAGGGAGCCCGATGTGGGGCTCATCCTAGCACCCTGGGATCATGACCTGAGCCGAAGGCAGATGCTTAACCAACTGAGCCACCCAAGCGCCCAGAAGTGTTTGAGTTTAATTGCACTTACAACAGGAGGCCGCTGGAGGGTTTTATGTGGTGGGGGTGGGAGTGAGGTGGGGGGTAGGGGGCGGTGGTGGGGGCATGCTGGGGAGTGGAGTAGTGGGTAGGGGGTGATGGGGAGCTGGTATTTGCTTTGGAAAGTTCACCCTCTGACCTCTCTGGGTGGCCACCTGAACGGTTGTGAACAAGAGAAAAAGCCATCCTCCACAACGCCAGGCATCTGCAAATACCACATTCTGCAGCGCCGAACTCCCTGCATCTCCTTTTCTTTACTCAAAGGTAGAGGATGTGCTGTGCTGTATTTCTCCCGCATGGGGGGCTAGGAGCAGGGGCGTGGCTGTCAGAGAGGCTCTGGTCTCCCAGTGGCAGCAGGAGGTGAACTCTATCGCCTTCCCCTTGTGGAGGGGAAGCTGCCCTTCTCTCCTGTGGGAGTCCTGAGACCGGGGGAGGGAAAATCCTAAGTAATGTCCCCAGAGGCAGGACACTGAAACTCTCACAGGAAGTAGGACCCACGTTGCTTAAACTCTGCTCATTTCTTGAACAGTTCAAGCTGTACAAGTTAGAGCATCTCACAGTCTATTTTAATCTCTATTAATTCCCATCTGTGTACACTTGGAGACCTGCTCTTGACAAGCTCTTTATGGTGGCTAAGTGTGCACTATTATCTCTAATAGCATCTCTCAAATCTGGCTCTTAATTGCACTAATAAGGCGGGCCCCGCTCCGACGGTAAGGAACAGAAACTTGACAATTAACACCGCGTTCCCCGGTCCGAGCACAGTGCAGCTCAGCCTCCTCCACATTTGAGAAAGGGGTGTCGAGTTGAATCTGCTTTTAAACAGCCTCCGTGCGTGGACCCACTAACAGGAAAACAGAGGGTGATCATTCTTCAAACCAGAGTACAAAGTAAAACTCATAGCAGCTTCACATGGTTTTGGAGGTTGTGGAAGGGACCCTGCAAGTCAAAGGTAATACAACTCACTCAGCCTGGGAGGCCCAGGACCGCATCCTCAGCTGGTGGCAGGGCCAGGACCCACAGGACCCGGTTCCCGACAGCTGGCCCCCGAGCTCTTCCCGAAGACATGGAAGATTAAGTAGAGTGTGTATAGGCTGGGGGGCTTGAGAATAAGCTTGAGGAGAGTAGGCCAGTCCCACCACATATTCAGCAAGTGAACATCTCCTCTTCCTTAATTCCATTAATGAGTGGGGGATAGGCGCCTTCATATCTACCCCTTTCCCCTTTCCCCTGTCACCCCAAGCCCTGTATTCAAGACACACAATGGAAATATTTTTTTTCCCTCTTTTACTATCACTTATCACATTTACTCTGACGCAGACAATTTGTTTTTGGAGTCCTTGTATGAGCCAGGTTAAATGTTACACATTTAAACCTCAGAAAACTCTACAAAGTACATGCTATTATTTCCCCCCACTTTATAGCAAAAGCTACAAGAGGTTATACTCGGCACCCAGGGTTACAGGCTAATTATAATTAGAGCTGGGATTTGAACCCAGGGTCTCAGATTCCAAGGCTTACATTTTTGACCACAATCCTAAGCTACCCAGGCACACAGCCACCAAAGTCATAGTTCTGACACCCACCCAGATGTGGACACAGTGATGGTAAAATCATCCTGCCCTGCCTCTAACTTCCTGACCGGCACCCCTCCCTCACCTCCACCACGAACGACGTCATTTCTATATGTATACCTGTATCAAAACATCACATTGTACACCTTAAATATATATACTTTTTTACCTGTCAAGGATAAACAAAAATTTTCTTTTAAAAAGATTTTCTTCCTGCAGCTTTACCGATTAAAGAAAGAAAAAAAAAGTACGGGACAGAAACCAAATCTTGATTCAAAAAAGCAGACATATTTCTAAAACCATCTATTTCTCTGCAGGAGTTGGCTCCTCATAAAGATAAGGCGAACTTACTCGGGCTTGTAAATATCGGTAAGCCTGATCCAATTTCCCATGGTTACTTTCCATGCCTGAGTTACATTTCCGAGCTGAACCCTGTTTCAAAGGATAGAACTCGAAACCAGAAATTCCATGCATCACAGTCTTAAAAATTGAGCAAAACAAGTCTCTCCTGCTTCTCAACCTTTAATGTTTATTTTAGTTGGCCCTCGGAGGACTGTTTCTTCTACTGAACTTACCCTACTGAATTCTGACAAAAGGGAACACACCAAGGTCCAATCGCTGTGAAAACAATCTAGCCAGTGGATTTAAGAATAAAATAAAAATTGCAGAAAAGTTACCAAAATTTGTTTACTACTGTCAGATATTTCCCCAAACAACTCAAACTCTTGCCACTAATCAGTTCAGTACTTCCTTCCTAAAGTACTGAAGAACACGAATTTGGCAAAACCCAAATCTATTTTCTAGGTCCTTAGCTCTCCCTTGTGTATAAAAACGGAAATGCAGCTTGCTAGATATTTTGCCCCAGTAGATCGGATGACCCAATTTTAAAAGCTAAAAATGCCATTTGATAAAAGGAAAAAAAAAAAAAAAATCAATGTTTATGTCTTATAGCAAAAAGCAAAGAAAGATTATTTAAAGTGACAAAACAAAAGCAGCAAAATATTAAAGGCATTCTGCACATTATACTTTTGATGAAGAATCCTGAAAACCAAAACCAACCAACCAATCTTGTCAGTGTAAGATATTTTAGGAGAAAGGGACATTTCACAGAATCACAGATGTTCTCAGCTGGGATTACAGCGAGGAGTTTCCAGCCCCCATCTCTGATTTCAGGCTGGATCGTACTGAATCCAGCCCAAACACAGGAGACACCTTTTCAGATGGGGGACAAGATAGTTTGCTATTTCTCATTGTGTATTTCAGCAGAATTTCAAATATTGTGTTTGAGATACCAATTTCTTTAAACTTTCTTGGTACTTTTTCCAGTTCGTCGTGACTACCTCTCCATGGATGTCTCTGCCTCTTTCCCATGTAGGTTTTGGCACAGACTTCTGGTGAGGGAAGCCAACCAGGGGATCTTATCCTGCTCTTTGCACCCTGGTGTTACGTAGCTTTTTAAGACACCCCCAGGTAAATTCCCTTGAGAAATGTCGCATTTTACTTACTGATTACCCCCACTACTGTATGGTTTAAGACTCTCTTACTGTTTCCTCTACTTCGAGCCCCGGGAAGGAGAATCCCCCAAAATCCTTTGAGTGGTCAGGAGACAGGACCAGGAGGTTGCCACTTGGGCAAAGAAATTGTGGGGAACTTGGGCTCTTACTTGGTTGAACAGACTGGTTGAGGAAAAAGAGGGTACTCTCTGGGCTGCCCTTCCTTGAGGTCCCTCTCAAAATCCTAAACCTTCTCAAACCAGCTCCATCTATCCCTAGATTCAAAGATGGGAGGAAATGAGTCTTATCACCATCACTTCTGCAACTTGGTTTGGGGCCCAACTGCAAAAACAGAGATAACTGCCTTCATCACCAGGAGCTTCTACAGGATACCTAAAAAAGCAGCCTCCTCCTCATATAGAGGGACCACACAGCGAGACACCAGTGAATAAGAAGGACCTTTCCAAATTACAGTTTTGAGATGTCCACATCCATCGTGACACAAAAGTGTACTCTTCAAAGTTCATTCGGCAATTAAATATTATACAGAGCACATAATTTAGTTTGCATTTCAATTATCTTCCAGTGCTGTAGGGTACAAATCACTCACTCGGCAATTAAATACGTTCTGTGGTGTCACTAAATGTTTTAAGGGAGGGAAGGATTCTGAAGTTGGCAGAGGGACCAAAGGAACAGGAAGAAGAGAAAAAGCAAGTACTCCAGAATTCACCCTCAGCCCAGCTTTTAGCTTTGCAATCCCCCCGATTTTATGGAGCCCCTGCCCCCAGTAATGATTACAATACTGGAGACATCCCAGACAGGGCACACATGGTTGGAGCTAAACCGAAAAACCTGTCCCCCTGGGCTCATCAGACGGCTGCCAATTTAGGCTGACGGAATGCCTGCTCTCACACATAAAGACACAAAGATATTTTTCCAAGAAATTATCAACACCAGCCAATTATTGTGTATGTGCAAACACACACACACACACACACACACACACACACACACACACGGTACGTGGTGTAGCACGGTCATCACCGTGGGTTCACCATGGGAAAAGCTCTGAAATGCTGATGGATATCATCTTTTTAAAACCACATTCATATTCTCTTTTACACTTTCTAAAGGCGCCATCCCCTGTTCAGGGGAGCCCCCCACTGCCTTCAGAAGGATTAGGATAAAGTTGGTATGCAAAAAGAAAAAAAAAAAACCAAATGATACCAGTGCCTTCCAAAAACGGATTTGTGAGCCCACCATCAGACAGCAGTCTGAATCAGGATGGGTGGAGGGAGAGAGGAGTTTCCTCAATTTCAAAGGCTCTTTGCCGTCGACGGCGATGCCCGGGGGACAGAACCGCTAGAAGCCATAGGGCTGAACCCTAAGGCCGGGCCACATGTGTACAGGAAGTGACTCTGTATTCGTGACAAGGCAGGGCAGGGTGCCTTCTTTCTTGGCGGGAGTAAAGAGGAAGAGAGGTAAGAGGTCAGGCCTGAGCATACTGTCACCTGTTGTCTAATGGAGAATTTGTCTGGTCTTTGTCCTTGGTTGCTGGCACGGAGCTTCTAAAGCCCTTGGAATTTCCTGAGTGGTGGCGGTGTCTTTGTGATGCTAATGAGGTGACCAGGGAGGGCCCCTAGAGGGCTTCGGGATGGGGGCTGTCAGCAGAAGGACCAACCACTTGATGAGACGGTTGGGCTGTGGAGCCAGGCGGACCTGGGAGGCGTGGGGGCCTGAGGCGGAGTCTAATCACCCAGCTGATTTTATTTTGTTTATTTTTTTCCAGTGGATGATTTTAATCATCTGTGCCTACACAGTAATGAGCCCTGGATAAAAATTCTGGACACTGAAGCTCACTGGCGCTTCCTAGTTGGTGAAAGGCACTGATGTGTCAGGAGGGGGATTCGAGGAGGAGAGGACAAGGAGGGGATCTCTGTCTGCTTCTTAGACCTCCCCCCTGTGCATCTCTTCATTTGCTGGTCCTTCTGACTGTAATAAAACTGTAACCACAAGCAGTGCTTTTCTGAGTTCCAGTAATCATCCCAGCAATTACTGAACCTGAGGGGGTCATGAGAACCCCTGAATTCATAGCCAGTCAGTCAGAAGAGCAGGTGGCCTGGGGGCCCGCAGAGTGCGGCTGGTGGGTGAAATAAGCACTCTCTTGTTGGGGCCTGAGCCCTTTGACTTGTGGGGTCTATGCCAACTCTGGGTAGCTAGCACCAGAAGTGAACCTGGTTGGTGTTGAAATGGAATACTCGCCCCTGAGGGTCCAGTGGGTGGGAGGGGCGGTTGCAAGGAGCTAGAGGAATGAGACCCTAAAAGTGCCCAGAGGTAGATTTTCTGTGAAGCTAATAAAGTGCAAACTTCAGGACTTTTACCTCACACGCTCCTTCTAAGGCTCTGGGAGGGTCCCCCACGATATGTTCATATGGCTTGTAGAGATACAATGTGCAAAAGCTAGACATTTTCGTCTTGCTTGTGTTAAAAAGCTCCCTCGGGGCGCCTGGGTGGCTCAGTTGGTTGAGCGACTGCCTTCAGCTCAGGTCATGATCCTGGAGTCCCTGGATCGAGTCCCACATCGGGCTCCCTGCTCGGCAGGGAGTCTGCTTCTCTCTCTGACCCTCCCCCCTCTCATGTGTTCTCTCTCATTCTCTCTCTCTCAAATAAATAAATAAAATCTTAAAAAAAAAAAAAAAAAAAAAAAAAAAAAAAAGCTCCCTCACCGGGGCACCTGGGTGGCTCAGTCATTAAGTGTCTGCCTTTGGCTCAGGTCATGATCCCAGGGTCCTGGGATCAAGCCCCGCGTCCGCATCCGACTCCCTGCTCATCGGGGAGTTGGCTTCTCCCACTCCCTCTGCGCCCCCCCCTTGTTCACGTGCACTCTCTCTCTCTCTAATAAATAAATAAAATCTTTACCAAAAAAAAGCAAAAAACAAAACGAAACGAAACAAAAAACCCCCAAAAAACCTCCCTCACCCATCCAGCCATCAGATTCTAGAAACTTCAGTCTTGACAACCCCCTGGTGGTGACTCTGCCATTGTTGAGAAACGGGGCTAGACTCTCTTGCATGGTCTAGCACAGTGTGAAGAAAGCAGCCAAGACTTTGCAGATTCTCGAGCAGGGCACAGAAGAGCTGGGAGCGTGAAGACAGCACCAGAGGGCCTGGGGGTCTTCATGAGACTTCAGAAAAGCTGCCAACTGGAGGAGCCAGGACCCCAGACTTCAACAGCACAAATCATGGAAATCTCCCAGGGAATGAGATGGGACCAGATGCATGCCGAGACCTCCAGGGACAGGACAGACCGGTAGCCCTGCGCTGAGCCCAGCAGCGACCCACAGGATAGCGGGAGAACCAGGGCACCAGCCCCCAAGGCCACGATGAAACACCAGCTCCTACCATTATCCAGATGCCACTTGGGGAGGAAGATGGGACAGCAGGCCCCAGGAGAGGCGAGAAACAGCCCATGGGATGCTTGAATGCTGCCCTGACTACCCCAAAAAGATAAGTTAACTGGAGACTTCGGCTAACACCAAAGAGACCGAAGTTTCCCTCAATGGAAAACAGGGATTTCAGAATAACTTTAAAAAACTTTTTTTTTTTTTAATTAAGCTGTGTTTGAAATTGTGATCCTTCTCATTTAAAACAACATTACGAATAACAGAAAAATTTCAACATCTTCCAACGAAACAGATGGTCTAAAGGTCACTGTGGGAATTTTTAGCATAATACGATTCTAAAATAAAACCTGTTTGTGATAAAACCATAATACAATGTTCACAGAAAGTGGCCATATCACTTAAATTTAGCCTAAGTGTTCTGGGGCAGAGACTGCTAGCTAGTCACCAGGATCTTATCTTCCTGGGCTGACGGCCAGACTGCATTCCCTGGTCTCCCTTACGACCAGCGTGGCCGCACCACTGAGCTCTAGCCCATGGACCGTGAGCGGCAGTGATAATGGAACCAGGGCAGGCCTGGCCCCTCCGAACCCCACACCCGCCACTCTGTGCTGTCTCCCCCACTTCAGTTCGCTGGGAAACTGATGAAGAAGCTGGCAGAGGCTCCATCAGCCGGGGCTCTGGAATGGCCACGTGGAGAGCCGAGGCCACCACCAACCAGAACCACTCACCGTGGGCTTTTACGTGGGCAAGAAAATTCTACTTGTGAGTAGGGCATGTGTAGGTCCAGCCGTTGCAACTGTGAACATGACCCTAGGCCATACTCTTCCACATCCATCTGGTGCTAATTCAGTGTAGCAGCCAATGGGCGCTTCCTATTTGCACACGGAATTCCTAAGTTCTAACAAGACCCACCTTCCCCGCTACTAGAAAAGCGGGCGTGTGGGCAACTACCAAGAAACGGCAGGAAACTGTGTTCCGAGCTGGGACCGAGGAACGAGCATGGATGTGTGAGGCTCAGAGGAAGTTCGACCGCGCTCTATTTGTGAAGGTGCCATGGATGCGGGGTAATGGAGCTGGGCCTTGAAGGATGAGAAAGGTTCAGCAGAAGGAGGAGGGGTGGGGAGGTGCATTCCGGACTGACCACGAGTCCTCAGGTTTGATCCGGTGGGACGTGATGCTAAACACAGAAGAAAACAGGGTTCTGTTCACCCCAGGAAGCAGAATCAAGGCCAGCGAGGAACAGTGACAGGGAAAGGGGATTCTGTTCAAAGTGGGGAGGAACTAACAATCGGGGCTGACCACAAATTGGAGGCGCTCTGTGGACAAAAAGGCAGCGCGTCTCCTTGAGGGATGCCCAGCCTTTTGGCACAGGGGCTGTGGAGACTGTGGTGTGGGCACGGGATGGGGAGCTGCTCCATTCAGCTGCCTTCCAGCTCTGGGATTCTACGTATCGCCGAGGCCTCTGCCAAGCAGGCTTTGTACAACATTGCCAGGAGAAAGAAGAATTATGTTAGCCCTGTCTCAGCATTTCTTACACGACAGGCTTTGCCATATTCCCTTTCAAGTCTGGGTTGGCCGGGTCTACGCAACGCACTCAATCACAAGCCAGTAGAGAACATCTCTTCATGTCCAGGCTCGTGAAAACCCCTTGAACATAATGTTATTAACCAAAAAGCTTGCTAGGCTGATATTGAACAGGACTGCTGCTGGCGAATGAGAAAAGAAAAGACAGTAAGCATCTATTTTGAATGCTTAGGCCATGTCTTGACTGCGCGTCCCAGCTGACAGAGTCACCAGCTCCTTCCAAATACAGACAGACCATTTTCAAAAGAATGGATCACAAAAAGAGGTACCACATTAGAGCTGTGCTGAGAACACTTCTGTCCTTCCCAGGTGTCTCCGTATCTCGCAAGACACCTCAGCGTGAACGTTATATTATAAACGCGAATTTCACAGTGTCGTTTTGAAAAACAAACTAGTTTTCCATTTTTAGACGTGTATGTTAGAGGTCAAAGAGAGTCTACTGGATCACTAGAAAGAGAAGGGCTATCCTAACATTACAGTCAACGAAGTCAATGTCTACTTTCCTCTTAAAAGTTACAATTTCAGGGCGCCTGGGTGGCTCAGTCGTTAAGCGTCTGCCTTCGGCTCAGGTCATGATCCCAGGGTCCTGGGATCGAGTCCCACATTGGGCTCCTGGCTTGGTGGGAAGCCTGCTTCTCCCTCTCCCACTCCCCCTGCTTGTGTTCCTGCTCTCGCTGTCTCTCTCTCTGTCAAATAAATAAATAAAATCTTTAAAAAAATAAAAATAAATAAATAAATAAATAAATAAATAAATAAATAAAAGTTACAATTTCATTTCGCAAACATTCCTTGGGTCCCTACTATGTGCTAGGCATTGCTATTTGTTAGTGACAGACTCTGAAGGAAAAAGAGAACAAATGAGGTATTCTAAACTTGAAAATTTTCTAAGATCCATTTTTCTTTTTTTCTTTTTAATAAAGATTTTATTTATTTATTTGACAGAGAGAGTGAGAGAACGCAAGCAGGGGGAACAGCAGAGGGAGAGGGAGAAGCAGACTCCCCGCCGAGCAGGGAGCCCGATGCGGGGCTCGATCCCAGGACCCCGGGATCGTGACCTGAGCCAAAGGCAGACGCTTAACTGACTGAGCCACCCGGGCGCCCCTCCATGTTATTTTTCTTAAAAGCGTTTCCCAAGGGTTATTTCAAAAATGATGAGTTCAGCCACATTCTTGCCTAAAAGACAAGGTGATTTTGCTCGTAATATCTGCAGATTCTACATATAAAGATTGACTTTCCATGTCGGCCTGGATGGATGTATCATCTGCTGTAATAGGACTCTAGGCACTCAGTTTATTCCTTAAATAAAAGAGAAAGGGAGAATTTTCCTGAGCTCAGAAATGATTATTAAACAAACACAAAACTCTTCACATTACAGAATGAATCTTCATTATACAGCCACAACCTCACAACTGGGAAACAAAAGAAATCCATAAAACCATGCTCTGGGGCCACGGGGATATTTGGACATGAGAGTAAGACAGTCGCACACAGGAAGTTAGATTTCATATGCCATTGTTCAGCCATAAATATGAGCAATGCTCTTCTTTTCTCAGTCTTTTCAAAATTCAGGTCACGTCTCTCTCATCATACAGCATCCTGAGTAAATCACATCTCAAGTGGTGCCAAGACCTGTCTGCCTTTGATAACCGATCTCAAAATCCTTCCCATTGCCTTTCTACCCACCTACCTACTTATGTCCTGGGTCCTAAAGCCACATTTCACAAAGCTTGGGAACGACACTCCCTTTCGATAAAATGAACAACTCACAACAACAGCTTCTACAGTCAACGGAGCTGACTGTTTCCAGTGCACATTTACTGGTCCTGCCTGGAACGAGGGTCCCAGATTGCTGTCAACACAGGCACTAAGTCTGCTCCCAGTGAGGGAAAGTGGGGCAAAACCTTCAAATGCAAGATTCCCACCGGCCGTGGCATTCAAGCACGTCACTCCTAGGACGCGCATTGTGATATTTCTATGCTCCCCAGGCAAACATTCTGAGATTTCATTCCCCAGTCAAGATGAGAAATCAACATTTTCCAAAGTTGGGGGGGACCCCAACCTACAGAATAACATTTCCAAACTTCAGTGACCCCAGTCTGTGCTTGTGATGGACAGATCACATTAGCCAAAACTGGGCATGCAAATGCTTCAGCACTCACGACTTCTTATTTCTAGCCAGTTGTGCGATCCTGCAGTCACTGAACCTCTCTGGGCCACAACTGCTTTGTCCCTAAAACCAAGAGAATACAAAGACACCTTCCAGCTCTAATTTCTTTGGGTCTAGGAAATAACAATGCAGCTAGAAAATACCACTGTCTCAACTCTCTCTGCAGGCCTTGGAAAAGTAAAACTCCGATTCAAGACCAGGACATTGAGGGGGAACAATTAAAAAGATCTCTCAGGCCCCCTTCCACATTTTGATCCTAACTCCTACAGTGAGGCATGACCAGGCAACTGGTCATAAAACATTAGCGGGCCTCATTGTTTCCAATGGCCAATTCTGCTCTCGCAAGACATTTTTCCTTATATTTCAAGGCCCTGCCTTGAAATGCAAAGAGGCCACGGCAACAGCCAAGTGACCTTCCCTGTGTTCAAGCGCCCCTTCGGCTTTCACTGGCCACTGGTCCCTGGGCTCCCGATTGCGCAAGCCAACAGGAGCATCCACCTGGCAACGACAGGTAAGAAAGCCACACCTACCCTCAGCCACTGCTTCTCCGTGAGGGCGTCGCTGTAGTCCACGTCCCGGCGCTGGCGAGACCCCCTGCCAAATATCTTCTCCTCCTCTTCTTCACACGTGAGCCGTTCTACTTCGGCGTCATCCTTAATAATCCAGGAGGGCAGCTCATCTTCCTCCATTAAGCGGGGCTTACGCTTCGGGTTCCGGGCATCCTCCCTCCGCCGGTCCATGTCCATACGCTGGAGGTATTAACAAGAGTTTCACCAGTGGGAAAGGGGATTCGGCACAGGATCGACCTCACAGCACACAAAACTTTCACAAGTCACCCCCTATGGTTTCAGGGTCGCTTTCTGCTTTTCCCACAAAGTCTCTTGATCCTGGCTGACGTGTTCTAGCTCGTTCCTTAAGCACTCTGTCTCTGCAGAAGATTCTGCAAGGTAAAGTCTCCTCCCTCCCTCTGTACCCCATCTTTGAAATTCATGCATTGAAAATACACTCTTTAAAAATTCCTGTACTTAGTCTGTGTGTGTGCAAAGCTCTCCCTTTAAGTCATAGTGAGGAAAGTCCAACTGGGGATGTATTTAAAAAATATGAGCCCTGGAGATATAATTCACTGCTTCCCTGGCATAAAAGTACTCCTTAAGCCTATAAAAGAGAAACTTCATTAAGAAGACTTCCTTTTACTCAATAGGGCTCATGCTTTTAATTAAACAACCAGGAAACAAAGTCAGCACCCCAAGTGTCGCCGCAGATCGGCCACCCTCGGACTCAGACATGTGGGTACATTAATGGCTTGATTAGTCATTCGGCCACGAAGGTATTACATTTTCAGTGCACCGTGGGCTCCGTGAGAGGGATGTCCTTCAACTCTTTAGCTTTTAAGAAGTTTCGCTCTTATGAAAATACTATCACACCAGAGAAGACAGTCAGATGCAATTTCATCTTAACTGATCAGGTTATAAGTGAAGTGTCTCCCTTTCATATATTTTCATAGATTCCCAAACGCCTAAGCCCCCACCTCTTGCTTTCTTTTTAAAAATCCAGTGCACTTGTAAGTAAGTTAAGTGCCACACACTTGGCTTTAACCTGTAATTAAACAACCTGCTAGCTTTAAAAAGCAAATAAAACCTCCACTGAATTGCTGCATACGTTAGTTATGTAAGTATATAGAGATATATACATTGCTAGCTAGACGTACTATTGCTACAATCGAATAGACCATTAACCATTAAATGATTTACCTTGCCCCTTTCTTCCTTCGGTTCTACTGTATTGAAACAGGGCTTCAACATAACTTTTTCGCAAGAACTAAAACCGGCAACCAAAGGTAAACGAAATTTCTATTCAAATCCAAACTTGACCTCTAGGATCCACATAAAAAATTCAAGTTCAAAGTCCCTTAAACTGCGCTCACACTTTTTTGGGAAATCATTCTATTCCCAACATGCGGCAGGCCTGCAGCATGGGGAGCCCCATTGGTCGATAAATGTGGCTGTCCTGTTCTGTCATGGGCTATAGTTAGCTGGAGAGGTTGTTCTTAATCCTGACTCCTAATGCTCTGGTATCAGAAATGGGATCTACCAAACTTGCGTTGTTCAAGCACAGAGAATGCCTTGCTGACAATGCAGTCTTGAGAGGGGCTTCTCGAAGTGACCTCCTAACAGTTCTTTAGACCGCTAATAAGAAAATAAACAAACAAACCATTTTTTTGGTTAACGTATTCCACTGAGATGACACTTTGGTTTTTGGTTTGACTACCACCATTACCTGTACCAAGAACTGTTAAAATGACTTAGGCCATGCATTTGTTCACGATTGGGAATGTAAATCTTTCCTGACATAAAAATAAAAAATGGATATAAAAAAATAAAAAGCAAATTGATATAAAATCTGATTTAAAAAGTAAATTGCACTTGCTTTTTTTTTTCCTTTTAGAAAGGGTTGATGCACTTTTTTTTTTTTTTAAATAAGCATAAAGTTCTGATGGTTGCATCTCTCCCCAGAGATTTCTACTTGCAGAAGACGAGAACAAAATCTGAAGGTGATATTCAAGTAAGTCTAATTCACTATTCAGGTACGACATGAATGTATTTGTCTTAAGACCTGATAATAAACGCTGTGCTAACAAGTACAGTTATTTTTAAAAAGTACTTCTTGCCTTTTTAGGGAACATAGCAGTTTAAAGTTCCATGCTTGTATGTTATCAAAATGTTTCATATTTGTACCTTGATGTGTCAGAGACCTTTTTAGGTAAAATTCATAGATAATCAGCATGAAAGGTCCCTGTTTCTGAAGTCCCATTTTTAGAAGGAAACAAGAAAAATACTCAAAAGAAAGGTTTTATTTTTGGGGCGCCTGGGTGGCTCAGTTGGTTGAGCGACTGCCTTCGGCTCAGGTCATGATCCTGGAGTCCCTGGATCGAGTCCCGCATCGGGCTCCCTGCTCGGCAGGGAGTCTGCTTCTCCCTCTAACCCTCCCCCCTCTCATGTACTCTCTCTCTCTCTCATTCTCGCTCTCTCAAATAAATAAATAAATCTTAAAAAAAAAAAAAAAAGGTTTTATTTTTAAAGAGACTGTCTGTTTGATGTGTGTTATTTGACTACAATGTCCATGATAAATCAAATCACAAGCTTATATTAAAGTTTTACAGAGAACTTTTTTTTTAATAATAAGGGATAAAAAGTTTAAATATATGAAATCTAAATCTAGCTCACATTCCATTCTTGTGTCTCACTGAACTTTTTCATCAGAGTAGCTGGCAAGGATTCAAATTTGATTTCCTGCCCCCTGGTGGAGGTGCTAATGCATAGTGAATTGGCCAAAGGCAGCCCGCTGCTTAGATTTTAAAAAAAACAAAACACCAAACCAAACCCCAAATTTGTATAATCCAAAAATGAGAAGTCAGCCATTGAGAAACAAGCAGAACAAGCCCCAAATTGAAATGCCTACCAAAAAGGGCTCCCTTTCCAGCATCACTCGTTCTAAGCCTGTTCCTTGTATGATAAAATACTCCCAAATTAAAAGAAGGTTGGGCCTCGGCCAGACATTCAATTTTTTTTTTTCCCCTGAGGCTTTCAATTTCTGCAAATATCCAGCCCAAAAGTCAGAAAAGAGAAGCACTCTTCCTGCGCCCCCCGCACCCCGCCCCACTTCGGGGCTGCTGATGGAAATCTCCATCTCTGGGCCTAATCTAATTTGTATAATGACAGGCAGCTTATCCGTTCTTGGGCCTCAAGAGCATCTGAGGCTGTGGCCATGCTGCATTATTGCCAATCAGTGAGCAGCCAGGGGAGCTGAGGGCCTCTTGCCCCCGTGTTCCCCAGAATCTACATTTTAATAAGTTCCTCAAGGAGAGAAAAGATGTCTGCTTCCTACGTGTATCTCTAATGTCCCTCGGTAGAGAACAATCTATAAAGGGGGTGACCAACAGTTTGAGTTAAGAAATCTCGGTTTCAGGAACACCCTACATGGTCCATGCTGTTATATGACCCCGTTGCATCAGTTAGATCCAAAATGGCCCAACCCGGGGACGGTGGTGCACGGGGGGTCGGGAGGGAAAGTACACATTCCAGGTTAGGAATTATTCCCATGGTTACCTGAAACTTCCCTCAGAAAGAATTAAGTGTCTTTTTATCTTAAATCATTATGTGTGGACACAACGACTGTTCCCTAGACAAAAATTACAAAATCACACACACACACACACACACACACACACACGTAAGCCTCCACACAGCGGGAGCTCCCTTCTCAGAATGTCTATGCTAAAAAGAGAATGCAAATCCTGTGGGTCCTATCTGGGCCAGGGGTCCTGTTTTGTTTGGCCTACAGCATTAGATCATAATAAAAAATTGAATTTAGCCACAAACATTTTGAAATCCAGAGATCGCACATGAAAAACCTACATTCCCAGCTTCTCTTGGCCATTTGGAATTCCTGGCTATGTGGGGCTTGGGGCCCTGTCCACCTTACACAAGGTTACCAGGTTACCACTGCTACCCACCCACCCCTCCGCTTGCTTCACTCCTGCAAACTGCTTGTCTGACACCTGAGGGCATTCAAACTGGGGGGCTTCTGATGTGGGGGCTGTGCAGCGTTCAACCACCCGAGTTACAGTTCACATTTAATCACTCATTCGGCCATCAGACTAAATGTCAGAAAGATCAACATGATTGGCGGTAGTGGAGGGAGGCTCACAAACTTTCTGTGTCCTGATCCACGCTGACCTCTTCACAAGGTCTAACATTTTGCAAATGCCGGCATTCATTCAATCAATATTTGTTAAGCAAGTACTATGTGCCAGACTATTCTGAGCATCGGGGAAGCAGAGATAAATAGTTACGGACATGCCTTAAGAATGCAGTAAAACATCACTCCTGAGGGCCTCCTTCGCTCGCCAAGGGGCTTGCGTCCGCACGTCCTGACCTTGTGGCAGTCTACGCATGCAAATCAAATGCAGATTCCAGCAAATTACACATGACTACCTACGTAGCATGGAACATCAAGGTTGAAACCATGGATGTTAAAGCCTCAAATGTCAAGGTCCTTTTCTATCTGTCCGGACCGGTGAAATCCAACCAATTTCAATCTTTCAGTGAAGGCTACACCTTGATGTGCTTCTGGAAGGTTCCTGTTCCCTTAAGCAGGCTCTCTTTACCATTAAGGAGAGGGATGACCCTATTGTTTGGTTGCTGTCCCCCTACCCCATAGGGAGCATATTTGTTGTGATCCAGTAAGGAGACAGTGAGGGAATGGCTACAAACTACCTAGAGAAGCCAGGCAGGTTTCCTGAATGACAGGGCTTGGAGTTAGAAATGAGCTGGCAAGGGGGCGGCAGGTGGGGGGCGGGGATCTGTGGCAAAGCTGCGGACCACATGGCCCGTCCAGAGGGTACGGCTGCTACTGAGCCCTGGCCAACTGTTTCCATATAGAGACGTGGGCCTGGTATTGCCCCATTCTCCTTTTTCAGGAGAAGCCAGAAATCAGGATTCTTTTTATGTTGGCAACAAATTTGAAATTTAAAAAAAAACACTGCGTGGGCCAAACAAAATATGCCTGCAGGCTAAATCCGGCCAGTTTGCAGCCTCTGAACTGAAGGAAAGGCACAGGCTTCACAAATGAAATTCTGCCAGGGCACGCAGGGCTCCAGACATCTCAACTTAATAGAGAAAGGTGCATGAGTTCCTATGATATTACCATGAAGAGATCAAATTCTTCTTCTCGTCGAGCAATCATTTGGTTCAGAGTCTCGTCGTCCGGCACTTCATCTTCTTCCTGGGGTCAAGAACACAATGACTTAACAGACTTTAAGGGAGAGCTTGGACAAGTGGGGTGAGGTATGAAGGGGTCAAGTGGGTCTGTCCTGCAGACCCCAGGGATCCATTTCTCCAGCCAGAAAGAAAAGGGAAAGATCATTGGGTGTAGTATTTGCTATCATTATTTTACAAGCTATTCAAACCATCTTTCCCCAAGCAAAATCTGTTGAGAAAGGAAACATGGTACACGATGAGAAATCCTGGGCTTTTTTGGGTGTGGATCTTGATTCCATTACTTCTTTTTTTTTTTTTATTCTTATGTTAATCCCCATACATTACATCATTAGTTTTAGATGAAGTGTTCCATGATTCATTGTTTGTGCATAACACCCAGTGCTCCATGCAGAATGTGCCCTCCTCAATACCCATTAGCTCTATTACAAAGCTGTCATCATCAAGACAGTATGGTCCTGGCACAAAAACAGGCACATAGATCAACGGAACAGAATAGAGAGCCCAGAAATGGACCCTCAACTCTATGGTCAACTCATCTTTGACAAAGCAGCAAAGAATGTCCAATGGCAAAAAGACAGTCTCTTCAACAAATGGTGTTGGGAAAATTGGACAGCCACATGCAGAAGAATGAAACTGGACCATTTCCTTACACCACACACAAAAATAGACTCCAAATGGTTGAAAGACCTCAATGTGAGACAGGAGTCCATCAAAATCCTAAAGGAGAACACAGGCAGCAACCTCTTTGACCTCAGCCACAGCAACTTCTTCCTAGATTCCATTACTTCTAAAACAAAGATACTTAAGGTCTCCCTGCCTCAGTGACCTAATCTGTAAAATGGGTGTGACATTTACTTGGAAGAGAAGTTGTAACATTTAAGTACGGAAATACACAGGGGAAAGTGCCTAACATAAATCCCTTTAATGCTATTAATCTCAATCCACATACAAGGGCTTACTTTCAAAGCCTTGCAAAAACCATAAATAGGTGTAAGTTTGTGACTAGGCACAGAGCAAGACCTTAAAAATCATATAGACAGGTCAAATATAGAGCCTTTAAGATAGGTTTAATCAGTGTCTTTCAGTGGAATTAACATGCTAATGGTTAAAGCTGTGGATGGGGGCACCTGGGTGGCTCAGATGGTTAAGCGTCTGCCTTTGGCTCGGGTCATGATCCCAGGGTCCTGGGATCGAGTCCCACATCGGGCTCCCTGCTCCTTGGGAGCCTGCTTCTCCCTCTGCCTCTCTCTCTCTGTCTCTCATGAATAAATAAATAAAATCTTTAAAAAAAAAAAAAAAGCTGTGGATGGGACAACTCAGAATGTATCTGTAACAAACCCCCCATGAACTACCCTTAATTAAAAAAAATTAAATGAAGTAGAGAAAGCAAGTACACAAGGGCTAACATTTTCATTTTATATTGTGTTAGACCAAGTCACATGCTCTCTCTGCAAATTCCTCAGAAACCAAGTTCTCCAGCTTCCTAGAAATGCATTGACTTCCACACTTTAAGAAAAACATGATTTTATGAAGTTGGGCAGAGGCTGCAGAACTTACCTTCCAAAATTATTTTTATCATATGCTGGCTAAGCGTGTTAAAAATCGAATGGAGAATTTCAGTGTATTAGCAGAAGGAGGAAGGAGGAAACCCAGAACTTCAAACATCCAGTTTCCCAAATTATACATTCAAAACGAGGTACCTTGTTCTAGAAACAGTATGAGTGTAAGAGTGCCTTAAATGAGATAACTCGGGTGCTTCCCAAGATAATGTCTGATGCGCTGTGTTAGAAATGAATGCATTTCCATAAAGCAAAACTCTAATGATTCAAGCTAATAATTACTTCTAAAAAGCTTTCTATTCTAGTTCATCTCTAGACTGATTAAAGTCAATTTGTTTTAATATTACATTTCATTTGACAAAGACTAGCTGGCAGGGGGCTGATACTTCACCATACAAAGAATCTGGTTAACGGATCCTTTGGTGAAAAGGTGCCCTGCTTTGTCCACTCTATACCCAGAACCCCATATTATCCACTCAATGTCTATGCAAAAGGGGGCTTGGACTTCCCCGTGCCTAAGATGAAAAGATTCTCTTGTAAACTGGCAAGAAGCCTGCCTGCAGTGGCCTGACCTTCCTGGAGACCAGAATATCTGGGAGGTGGGCTAAATCTCTTCCTGGGCTTTTTTTTTTTTTTTTTAAGATTTTATTTATTTACTTGACAAAGAGAGAGAGTTAGTGAGAGCAGGAACACAAGCGGGGGAGTGGGAGAGGGAGAAGCAGGCTTCCCGCCGAGCAGGGAGCCTGATGAGGGGCTCGATCCCAGGACCCTGGGATCATGACCTGAGCCGAAGGCAGACGCCCAACCGCTGAGCCACCCAGGCGCCCCTCTTCCTGGGCTTTTTGTGCCTTAGTCCTTCTGTCAACCGTGCAGATTGCGGACTCAATATTTGGTACCACAGCCCTTGACTGCAGTCTATCAGCGTCCCCAAACATCTTCACATGCCAACACAGGCCACCCAGAAAATGGTACCATGTCTGACACACCCATAGTTTGGAAGGAGTGTGGAGGCCCAGCAACGCTGCTGGTAATGAGAAGCAACTGGCAAGGGACTCCACTCCAGCCCCCACGGTGGCCTCCAGGTCTGGGAGACACGAACATCTCCCCGTAGCCTAGGAGGGTTGAAAAGTGCCAGGCCACCTTGCACCCCATCTAACCTGGGCCAGCTTCTGTTTTCACAAGCCTACACATGACAAATTAAGCAAAAACACAGTGAAGGCCTTGGGTCATCCGCTTTGTGAACATACATATCACGTACCACCACCCCCCCCTTTTCCTTCAATTTCCAGGTACGTAAACAATAACAACAACAACAACAAAAACACCCGAAAACCTGATTCTAAATCAGTACCAAATATTCAATTTCAAGAATTGAACCTATATCACATATTCAGTTTTAAGAACCAGAGTGGTGAACTATTCGAGATCAAAACTTTTAAAATGTGTGTCAAGGTATGAACGTATGTGCACACCTATTTTTCATGATTTTAATGAAATCTCATACGTAACTCATCAAATATAGAAGACCGACAAGTTAGGAAGAAGCACCATAGAAAAGTGCTCTTCAGTGTGCAGAAAGCTTCGTTTCGGGATTCATTTAAATATCAAGATCTACTTCACATTTAGACTCGTTTCAGGAAAAAAAAAGTATGCGAGGCTTTTAAAAGAATTTGGCTTATAATTTAGAGATGATTTAAAAAACATATATCCTACTGAAGGCAAAGTCAAGCTACATCTAATATATGTAATGAAAGGAGTGCTCCATATGACTCCGTAAGGTCAACCCACTCTTCAGTTTACAAATATGGGGACATCAAACCAAATGTGTCCAACCCAAGACAATTTTGTGATAAAGACTGGCACTGCTATTTTGCATAGTTTTCTAGACTACATTGGAACTAGGTCTTTCGATCTCTCTCAAATCCATTTGGGTTGAAAATTCAGTACAGTTACCAAAACCGGGGAGACGCGTGGGTGGCTTAGCGGGTTCAGCATCGGCCTTCAGCTCAGGTCATGATCCCAGGGTCCTGGGATGGAGCCCCATGTAGGGAATCCCTGCTTAGCAGGGAGCCTGCTTCCCCCTCTCCCTCTACCCCTCCCCCCTGCTCATGCTCTCTCTCTCTCTTTCTCTGTTCTCTTTCAAATAAATAAATAAAATCTTAAAAAGAATTACTAAAACTGGCAATCTAAAAAAAAAAAAAAAAAATACAAGGGATGACCTGAAGATTCCCGCCCCCTTAGAGAAACATAAGCAATGCATTCTTTGAACAATCTTGCCAAGGAAAGAGAGGTTGTTTTTTGTTTGTTTGTTTTTTTAAACCGGTCATTTTCTCAGCCTTTGGTCGGCTTTTACAGGAAACCTTGAACTGGGGGTAAAAGTCATGCTCTCCAAGTATAAGTAAATAGATTAAGATGGCTTGTCCTACAATCATATTGAAGTACTTAATCAAAAGGCAAAAGACAGGGGCGCCTGGGTGGCTCAGTCAGTTAAGCGACTGCCTTCGGCTCAGGTCATGATCCTGGAGTCCTGGGATCGAGTCCCGCATCGGGCTCCCTGCTCAGCGGGGAGTCTGCTTCTCCCTCTGACCCTCCTCCCTCTCGTGCTCTCTGTCTCTCATTCTCTCTGTCTCAAATAAACAAATAAAATCTTTAAAAAAAAAAAAAAAAAAAAATTACAAAAAAAAAAAAAAAGCCCCCCGGCAAAAGACAACAGAGGGCCCTGGGGGATGGCAGAGAGAAAAGGCAAGGAGAGGCCCTTCCTCCGGGCTCTGTCTGGTCTCATCTGGCTGATTTTGCCCCCCACTCTCCCCCCACAGGCCTGTCTGCAGTTCTGCATCTGCCCTACAGAAGGCAATATTTACAATACGATCAAGCCCACGCACGGGTTGCATCTCTGGGGAGAAACCTGGAAGAAGCATGCCCTGGCTGAGCCCTGCGGTCCCTCTAGCACATGCTTTTAGACACTGGTTTGGATAACTTTCAGAGGCTTTCTGTGCTTGGGATGGAAGATAGCAGCTAATTTATTCATTTTAATTAACGCCAGCCCAGGAAACTCTTTTAAGAACGGAGAGGTCATTCTTAATCCTTCTGAGACAAAAGGTCACTTTGATTTCATAAACTCGGCTTTCTGTAATACCTCATTTTCCTCTTCGTGCTCCAGGATGGCCTGCAGGAATGCCCTCCGCTCGTGGCTCGAAGACTTCTGATCAAACATGCCCGCCTGGATCACTTTCTGATCTACGTTTAGCTTGTACTTTGCGGCGGCGAGAATCTTTTCCTCCACGCTGTTTACGGTGCACAGTCTCAGCACCCGGACCTCGTTCTGCTGGCCGATGCGGTGAGCTCGGTCCTGTGCTTGCAGATCCTGCGAGGGACAAGGACATGCTGTCAGGGGCCAGTGCGTGCATTAGCTGAGCACGCATGTTGCCTGCCCGAGAGGGGAGTGAGGAGGGTTGTTTAACCCACCCATACTCATCAAAGATTTTGCTTTCATTTTTAACATAGGCAAGCTAGTTCATCCCTAATGGAGGGAAGCTGGGCTCTGATGAGCTTGGTTCACCATCAGAATTAGTCCCCAGCTAAAAACAAAACAAACAAAAAAAACCCCCAATACATCTGATGTCAGAATTATGACTTTGATATGACCTACAACTGACCTTAAATTGCAAGGTCGTCATGGCTGCTTGTGTCAAGTGTTCAAGAAGATTTTTAACATATTCATGAATTATACACACATACGTTACACATACACACTGTACATACAGGGATTGCTCAGGTGACAGATCTCCTGGGATCTAAACCCACCAAAGATGCAATCTTTCGTTTGGGGAAGGAAAAGGATTGCTAGTGGAATACTAAGTTGGTCACATTTTTGGGGGCAGAAATCTGGCACTTTGTTTCAAAAGTGTGAAAACTGGGTATGGTCCCTGCCTCCTGAAATTTTACTTCTCGTCATTTATCCTATGGAAATAATCATGGATACGCACCAAGATTTACAAATAAGGGTGTACCTCTCGCTGTTACATATCATTTACAAGTTTTAAGAGCAGAATTAAATAAAAAATCAACAATAACAGGTTGGTTTAAAAAGTTAGTCTTTGTACGTTATGTGCCACATACTACATGTATAGTGCCATACAAATCAATTAGAAATTTAATAACACAGAGCTATAATAAGTAAGAACTACAAGTTACATATGAGTAGGTACACCAGGATCCTATATGTGCTTATTTACCCAGACCGAGGAAAGGCAGGAGGGCCACGCCAAGAATATTGACATTTCCCAGCAGTGAGAGTACAGTCATTATTAAATTTTCCTCCTTTTATTTTCAAACGGTTTAACATTTTTTGCTGCTTCAAACATATATTACTCTTACAAGAAGAAAAAGGTTTTAATGAAATCTTTCCATTAAAACCTTCAGAAACCTGAGGCCAAGTTACCTGATTTTAATGCTATACAATAAAACTTTCTTGGTCTGTTACTTTTACTCATTCTGGCCCAGGGGATGGTCTCTGTGCCCATGTTAAGTAGTGGTTTCCATGTGTCCCCCATTAGACCTGTTTCCATTTTTAGGGCAAAAGTCTGTCCCCTGTATCCTGCATCCCTAGCACCCGATTTTGCACAGAGCCTATACTCCACAGCGTAAGCCCATCCTGTTGACCAGATGAGTCATGCACGTGGCATAAGGCGACAACAGGCCCAAGTCCCCCCAGGAGACCTGTCTTTGCTGCAGGGACCTCTATGATTAAATGACTAATGAGGCAAAAACTGCTCCTCAGAAGATGTCTGAATAATATTAAATATCAGACAGCTGAACCACGAACATGGCTGGCACCCATCCAGATTAGATGATTTTCCAAGGAGGAGAAAGTGAGGTGGATAAGTGAAATCCATAGTTGGGGGCAGGGGTGGAACCCTAAACTTCATTTACAAGACCTTGGTTCAGTCATCTCTCTCAACGCACGCTCACCAGTGTGGTGAGGCAGTGGCCGAGACGGCGAGTTGTGTGCTGTCAGCCTCTGGATTATCTTCTAGAACAGGGGTCCGTGAGCTGTTTCTGCAACGGGCCCAAGAGTGATTATCTATTAACAGTAAATATTCTAGGTTGTCTGGGCCAAGAGCAAACACTTAGCAACTGTTCTCACCAAAAGGCTGATTATCATCTTCTTTTTTCTCCGTTTTACATTTTTCTACTTAAAAGTGGGAAAAAAACTATTCTTAGCTCACAGATCTTACAAAAGCAGATGGCAGGCCAGATTCAGTCCCCAGGTCTGAGTTTGCTGACCTCTGCCCTAGAAGATGCTGATAAATCGCAAAAATACTAAGGTACAGATGGCAACAGAATGTAATAGGCAAGGAAGTGGAGGGCCCGGGACACCTAAAAATGGGGGTGGTAAGTTCGTGAGCCCTCGCGAGCTGGCTGCCAATTAGGTGTGTTGTTCTGTTCTGTTTCGTGGTGGTGGCAGTGGTGTTTTTTGTGTGTATAAAGCCAAATATCTATTTGGAAAGCAGCAAAAATTAGTGTTTCTAGGCTGAAGAAGTTTATGGAATATAAGCCTAAGTCTGTAAGCCAAAATGAGGAGGGGAGCGTATACGGTGACCAAGAAATACGTGCTGTCGTTATTGGATGGATTCGTCAATACTTCTGAGATTTTAGTGGTCTGATGTTTTGTCACACCAAGTAGGTGTGATTGAATCTGAAGACAAGAACATAGCCTGAGAAGAGAGCCTCCAAGGTAACTCTGCGGTTGGCCCTTCTGTCTAAACAACCCAACTCCAGCTCCAGGGGCTAATAATAAGGGTACCAAGCCATGTTTGTTTGGAAATGAGAGCCTCGGTAATCCCGAGGGATTTTATTGCTAATTCCACATGTGTATGTTCCAACTTTACTTCTAACGAGAGCCTCCAATTAGCAACTTGTAGGCCTCTATCTTCAATCTGTCAACTTTTGTCAAACAGAACTGCTCTTTGGTCAATATGCCTTAATTTTGACTCAACGTGACAAAGAATTACTACAGAACGCTTTTTTTTTTTTTTTTTTGCAACACATGCTGAAACCAACATGGTAAAAAGAGGTCCAAAATTTTTGTTTTGGGGACCATGCAACCTTTATGCAGGGGTACAGGATTCATACCCAGACAGACACGGACAAGTTAGTACTGACTGGTTTCCTTAAGTGGAAAGTATTTCAAGGACTAGGTATGAAGTTAGGTTTGCAAACTGCCTTGTAGTATCTAGTGGAGTTCGCTGCTTAATGAAAGTTAGTTCTCTTACCTTTCATATGAAAAATCAATATTCACTCTATCACTCTAAGATCACTGACTTCTGAAAATGAAAAAAAAAAAAAAGGTTTGCCCAAACTAATGGTCACATTTAAGTGACAGACATGAAAAATATGATCAGCCCAGTTGCCCAAATCAGGCGGCAGTGAAATCTACCTACGGCAGATAAAAATATTTGGGAGAAATATATGGCCCACTGCTGGGAACCTGTGGTAAATTAGACCAGAGGAAGTCTGAGGTCCTGTGTGTTTTGTTGCTTAAGTTTTAGTTCAAATACAGTGAAAGGTGAATGAATTGTTCAACGCTCATGCAATTTACTTGATTCTGGAGTTCTACCTTTAGTTAGTGGTTGTAAGTTTGTGTGTGTGTATGTGTGTGTGTGTGTGTGAAAGAGAGAGACAGAGACAGAGACAGAAGGGGAAGACAGAGACAGAGGGGGAGAGCAGGGTAGAGGGAGAGAAAGAGAGACAGGCATGGATGTCCCGGCATCCTTTCCCCGGTAAACCAGCTTTTCTAGAGACAGTGAGTACCTCTGGCCTTTGGGATTTGCCCTGTGCCAAACCAGGTGGTCAGCTGAGAAGCCCCAGATGTGCTTACCTCCAAAGATAAAATCTAGCGAACCCTCCATTCACCTATAGACAGGCTTTTTTTTCCTTTTTTTCTTTCTCCCTCAGTAAAGATTTAGGCAGCAGAGATAGGGTGATCGAAACCACACCGAGCACCCTGGGGAGGAGAAGAATTACATACTCCTCCTCTAGATGCCCAGCAGAGCCTCAGGGCCTGCAGCCACTCTCGAAATGTGGGACTGACGTGGAGTTCCCAACAGTAAGCAGGAAAACTGCAGGTCTGTCATGGGAGTAAGAATTCCACCTGTGCCCGGGAACGCACCGTGGGATATAAAAATATATAAAATATATAAAAATATTTCCTGAAGACCAATGGCCGTGGCCTCCCCGAGGCTCGGAACCACTGGTCTAGTCTTGAAATCAGCGCTCCTCAGCTAGGAGAGAAACGACGCAGAATCTCTAGGGAGCTTTTGAATGTCTGGAGAAGCCTGGGAAGCAAACGGGGTGTGGGGTGGCAGGGAATGGGAAGCAGGCGCGCGTGCTTTTTTTACAAGCTCTCTCATCATTCTGTGCAGCCCAGGACTCCATCCCCTGCCCTAAATGAGTGCTGTCCGTAAGCCTTTTCGTCCCAGTCTCCACTGCGACCCAGTGAGAACACTACTACTCTGCGTGTTTGCAGTGGAGGAAACCGAGGCGCAGGGAGCAGCCGGGGGAAACTGATGTTCCAGTCACATTCATATGGGGGAGCTGCAGTTTTCCTCTCTCCTATTTTGAATTCACGTGTGCTTCAAAATGAATCAAATCCTGACGAACAGCATTCTACCCAATTTCGCACAAGCAGGTGACTGTCTCCCCACAGCACGGAGGCAACTACGGGGGAGCCACAAGGGACCCGTTCTCTTGGGCTTTTTCAATCATCAAAGCAATCCTATAAAAGGGTAACTGTAAATTGACCTGGCTCAAAGAACTTAGTAGTAGATGCTCCACGGGATAGTCTTTGATGGCGATTTTAAAACAAAACACAGACCAAAAGACAAACTACTATATACTAATTGTTTGACCTTCAGGAACTTACTTACAGCTTCTGGGGACTCATTTTCCTTGACTGGAAAGGTGCATTTAGTGACGTTAACAACCTCACAGCGTTGTGAAAGTGGAATGAAGCGATGCACGTGAAGAGGCTGGCGCAGAGTTAGGGTCTAATAAATGTTAGTTGTTGCTGTTTTTATTTTGGACATTTGTGAATTTTCCTATAACCAAACATCCTTTGCTTTGGGGTTAATCCCAGGAGATGGGTCTAACACTGAGCAGAGACTGAGTTCGTACCCCAAACTGGAGCTTTTCAAAGGCACATTGAAGGTGTGTGGAAGTTGTCCGACCTCCGAGGGAGGTGAGGTAAGACAGCCCTTGGGAGAAATGGCCCACTCTTTTAGAAATCCGCTCCTCCCCACAAGGGTGAATGACAACACCAACAGTCTCTTAGTCTCCCTAGTTCCAGAAGGGACGCCAGGGGCCCCCACGTCACAGACGGACAGACCTGGTGAGGGTTCCAGTCGCTGTCAAAGATGACCACTGTATCAGCTGCCTGAAGGTTCAAGCCCAGGCCACCAGCCCTGGTGCTCAGCAAGAAGATGAAATACTGGGACCCGGGCTCGTTGAATTTCTTCAGCAAAGCAGCCCGGTCCTCAGACTTGGTGGTGCCTGTGGGTATAAGACAAGTAAATTTGCCAATGAACTTCCGTCCGAAAATGGCACAGAGCCAGAGAGATCGGCCGGCCTCCTGGAGAAACAGACACCTCTTGGCACCGGTGAGATAATCCCCTGGGGTTTTTGTACTTTTTGAAAGGAACTTTGGACATTTTGCAATTAAAAAAGAGAGAGAGAGAGACTTTTCTCAAATCAAGAAAAAACACGGTCTACTATCCATTGTTTCAAAACGCTGGGTTTAAACACTTAGGACCGGGCGCCTTTGTAACTTTACAAATTCCAGAACATTCTCACGTTAACCTAAAACTCAATGAAAACATTTTCTAGATTTACTTCTGTGCTTAAAAACACCAAATAATTTTTAAAAACCCACCTACCTACGCACGCACACGTGCCTACAAAGATTATTGTAACAGTTTAAGGCAATTTTGCGGACGGGCATTAGAGTGAGCTCTTGTTTATGCCAAGAGGGTGGAAACAAAGGGGAAATCGATTTCCACTGTGTTTTACCGTCTGGATTGCTCCTGAGCATGATCTGGCTGGGAAAAACATAAAACGTGAAAGGAATATTTTTATCCTGGTTAGCAAGACCTGAAGCCACAATAACCCCCATATATATATATACGTATACGGAAGCTCTTTAGTCTGTTTCTCATGCTGACATTCTGCTCTGCTGAGTTCAAAGGGTGCTGACCTACAACCCAATGAAGCAGCATATAATACCCCTGCCTACGGCTGGCCCCAGGGTGCCTGAAGAGACTCCACAACAGGGAGTAAGCGGAGAGCACCAGACCCCAGAGCATGGTGCTCACATTTAGGGCACGAAGTCATCCGTACCTGCCTCCCAAATCAGCCACTCAATCATACACTCTGTGTTTGTAATGAATTTCCCCGGGAAGCATTGCTGCAGAGTTTTGAAAAAGGCTCTAGGCTGTTGGGAAACAGATATGCGTGTCCCACGATGGTCCCTCAACGCCTGCTATACAAATATTATTTCTACATGGTGTTCTTTTTTTAAGGATGAAAACACACCAGCAACTTATTTCAGAGGATTAAAACATTTAAGCGAGGACAGCTTAGGAAATCATGTTATCCTGAGGGTCAAATACCCAAACACAGCAGGGGTAAGGGGGTGGAGCTGTTCTTCCTATTAATAAAAATGGTAAGTACCCTCCCGAGGAGGGGAAAAAAAAAAAAAAACCCAATTCCCCATATATAGCAAATGGGGATTAGGACCAAGGGGCTTTGGGGGTTCTCTTCATTAAACGAAGCAATGTTCTTTAGAGCTCATTTTGCTTTCTAAATTAGATTTCAAGTTTAGCCACCTGGTCAAATCCTGCAAGGAGAAAGGGTAAAGAGTTTAGATTTTGGGGGGAGGAGCACTAAATGTGCTCTGCTGAGTGAGGTCTCAACTCTGTGGGGCTCTTTTTTTCTTTTTTTCTTTTCTTTTCAGAGTTGGCTTTCTTTCTTTTTTTTTTTTTTTTAAAGATTTTATTTATTTATTTGAGACAGAGAGAATGAGAGAGAGCACATGAGAGGGAGGAGGGTCAGAGGGAGAAGCAGACTCCCCGCCGAGCAGGGAGCCCGATGCGGGACTCGATCCCGGGACTCCAGGATCATGACCTGAGCCGAAGGCAGTCGCTTAACCGACTGAGCCACCCAGGCGCCCCAGAGTTGGCTTTCTGAGACCACGGTGACCTATGTGTTCTCGATCCTAATGGAAGACAAGTTCTGTGCTATCATGAAACCTGCTCGCTATATCGTCTTTCCAGGTGCAATAATTAAGACAGAATTACTCACATGGAGTCACGGTTCCATATTTACCCTCTGCCTCAAACCACATGGAAAGCCACAGAAACAACAACAAAAAAGATGTTCCTAAAGTGAGGGAAAGGAGAGCTTCCAGAGACAAGGATGTCTGTTTTCCGACAGCAGGTACAGCATCTATATGCTCTGAGGATATAAGTTCAGTTTTAAATCCACTGAAAAAGAATCGGCTAACGACCACCCGCATTAAGCTATAAATTAAACTGGTTAGTGGACATGTCTCCTGGGGGATGAAAATAACCCTAAATGCAAAATAAAGCCCTGGAAAACAAAAGAAATACCAAAATGATTTGGTCAAAGGGGTTTGGGGGCCCTCCGCCAGGTACCTCAAGCAAAGAGACGGAGCACATATCTGGTGTGGATTCACACCATCTAACTAGCTGGGAACTTGATGAATTTTCAAAGCCAGAAAAATCTATGATTAAATCATGTTTCAGGCAAAGAACTATGACATTTCTAATGACAAGGTTCAGAATTTGCTGGATTACCATTCCCATTAAGTCACAGGTTCCCCGAGTCGAGATCTTTGCTGATCATCAGCAATCGCTGGGATATTTGCTCAGGGAGATTCAAACCACTGTGTCAGGGTTTATCCACAGAGCAAATAAATGCTCCTTGCAGGTGGCACAGGATTTCACACGCTCAGTATGAGCGTCAGTTCCACGTTCTGTTAGACTTTGAGGTAGAACACAACCAAGAACACAATTAAGAGCAAGCGCGACTGTGTTGAAAGTTGCAGAATGCGCTGGAAGGAACACACTGTCAGGCTTTCATGATTACTAATTTTAACTTAGTTTCAGCTGCTTTGGGAAAATTTGGTCTTCTGGGATGTAGCTTCACCACTTGCTCTCACTCAAAAATCATTTCCAGGGAAAACAAAGACTATGTAACAGGACAGTAGCCAAATCTGTTCATGCAACCATCATCTTTGCAAGAAAAAGAAATCTGTTTAGCTGTCATTGAGTGATTTTTCTCCCCCCTGAGGTCAAACATCTGAGACCTCAAATTCAGCAACGAAAATCTGAAGTCATTTTAACAAACGGGTGAAGGGGCAGGTGGCTGGAAGCTGGTGCCTTTGTGAGTGTGTAGACTGACTGTTTGCCCATTGATTCTCTCCAGCCCCCCCAAACAAATGGTTGCTATTTCTTGCAGAGCAGAAGCCGTACCATTTCCTCAACTCCATCTGTAACATTTTATTATGAAGCTTGTTTACTTGTTGTCTCCTCCAGCCTAATGGCGAGGACTCCGATGTCAGGAACACAGCGGCTCCATTCATCTAGTATCTTGTTCCAATTCATCACTTTAAAAATTGTGAATAAGTTCAAAATCATTCTTGAAATGCCGCCTGCCAGGAAAGAAGCCTGCATTTTCAGAGAGGGGATGTAGCCTCCTGGGTCTGCTAAAGCTGATTCTGAAAACTAACTGGCATCAGAGAGATCTAAATTAGAGCCTGGCTTCGCCATTTGCGTCATGCGTAAGTTAGCTCATTTCTCTAAGCCTCTGTTTTCCCATCTGTGAAATGGGGATCGTATTCGTAGCTTGGTAAAAGCGGGTAAAAGCCTGTTTGCCGAGAAAATTACATCCATAATGCACAGGAAGCGCCTTGCCCGGTATCCCACAAGTAGTAGGCCTTCCATCAACATCACCTTTTATGACAATTATTATTAATGACAAACGAATAAGGTCAGCCACCGACAGCAACCTGTGAAGGAGACTCTCTCAGGCTGGCAAGAAAACATGCCAGAGATATGTTTCAAGGAAAGCACTTCTTGCCAGTTCCACAGACTTGAATATTCCAGGGCCACAATCCTCAAAGAGGGGAGATTCTAAACGAAAAGCCACAAAGTAGTAAAACAGCACTTGTTCGGGACACCAGGGCAGGGCTGCCCCTCACCTGAGCAGCAGGGAAGGTGGGCTTGCCCTTCAGATGAGGGCTGACCTTGCCCCTTACGGAGAAGGGACGGGAGAATCAGGTCAAAGGACAAAGGACGAGACGCGGTGCAGGAGATTTGCCAAAAGAGACAAGACTGGACGACAGAACCGTGTCACGAATTCAAGAAGGAACATTGACTTAGCCATGCATCTGGTTGCGGTGACTTTGGAGGGGAGAGATTAAAAGATCTTTCAAAATCAAGTCTGTCTGAGGTATAATTAGTTCAAAAGTTAATAATACCCTGGGAGGTACACCATAAAGAGAATTCACTTAAAAAATAGAAGAGAGAGTAGGGCAAGTCTGAGGTTGGTGTGTGTCCAGTTCTATCTAATTAGTGGCAACCAGGGGGACAGAATGTTGGACTGAACATAAAACAAAACCTTTTATTTACTTATTTAATTTAATTTTAATTTTTTATTTTTTTTAAGGAGGCTCCACGCCCAGCGTGGAGCCCAACACGGGGCTCAAACTCACGACCATGAGATCAAGACCTGAGCTGAGATCAGGAGTCGGACGCTTCACCGACTGAGCCACCCAGGTGCCCCAAAATAAAACCTTTTAATGGAACATAAACTTTTAAATTTCCCACATAACAATAGCTTGAAGAGTGCGTCAGATAAAAACAGGTATTAGTAATAACTGTTACATTTTGTGTGCAGGGATTCCATACCATCCTGGCTATAAATTAGCTCCTATTCCCACGTACCACTCTTAGAAAATGCTATCCCCTTGCCACAGCATAAGAAATTTGGTATCTTTCAACCTCAAAAATATTAGGGCAGGTATCCAAATCATACAGTACTTTCAGAAATAAATATCTCTAAATGCATGTTTCCTTCCATTCATATGTTCTTACTGATTTTCTAAAAATCGAAATACCCAGGCAAATCAGGCAACTATTTCACATAGTTTTGTAAAATCCAGGACACAGTGGGGCCCTATCTCTTAATGCAACATGGAGATATGTTCTATTTAGGAAAAGAAAGAAGCTTTAATGATAATTCGGTACCATCCTAAATGAATAAGTACAGTGTTACCGAAGAGAGGAGACACAGCCTTTATCCCCTTAAAATATGCCTCAACAGAGAAAGCTAAGGGCTTATCAGAATATTCGGCATAGTGTGTAGGTCACACACCATCCTAAAAGCAGAGAGGGTTTTTAAATTTTAATTTAGTTTCATTTAGTTTAATTGTGGCACACATAAATGCCTCCAAGTCCACTTGCACTGGCTTGTCTGGGGGGGATAAACAGCTGTGCGAGTGATTTCGGCTTATTTTAAGGTGGAGGATATAAAAATTGCTATCTGCAAAAAAAAGCTGCACCCCACCCTGCTAGTTAACTCTTCAACAATTTCCCTCCTCCTGCCGGCTGGGGCCGGACCTAAGTGCCCCTCACCCGCTGCGCGCCCGGCAGCGTGGCTTCCGAGCCTGGTCCCTTTGGGACTCACCATCAAGGCGAAGGTACAGGAAGTTCCGAAATGCAAAGTAATCCTCCATGATGGTCATGAGGGACGTCATCTGGCAGAAAAGCAGCACGCGGTGATTAGTTGCTCTCAGTTTTGGCAGAATACGATCAAGCAGCTCAAACTTTCCTGAGGCCCGATACAGCTCAGCCCTGAACCCAAAAAGGCAAAACAAGAAGACGGTATTACTTCTGTCTTCTTGAAGGATCCAGGATAGCCTGAATGAATGAATGAATATCCACCCCAGAGTGATGGGGGCATGTCATGGAAAAAGGAAATACTTCTATATAAAACCCACAAGGAGTACATTATAGATGCTATGTATGGCGACAGATTCTCTAGAAAGAGATCGTTTCGTGTTCCTAATACTTTCACTCGCTGTCTCTCTCTTCCTCTCCCTCAATTCTCTCTCCCTCTTTCTCTCCCTCTTATCCACACACAGTCGTGAATCTGTTGTGCTTCCTTAAACTGTTACTTGGTAAGCACATCAAGTTATTAATTTAGGGCACTTAAGATGCGTCCAAATATTTCTTGAGCATCTACTACTACCTGCCGGGCACATTCCACGTGTACAGGGATGAGAAAATAGAATCCCTGCCTTCCAAACGGCTAATTGCAAATTGTGATGAGCACTAAAGAGAAAAATAACAAGTTGCTATGAGACAACGCATAACAACACGTGAGACATGTTTAAATTAGAGCAGGGTTTGGCAAATTTAGGTCCTGGCCTGCTGCCTTGTTGCGTAAATAGAGTTTGATTGGGGCGCAGCCAGGCTCACTCATTTCTGCTTTGTCTATATGGCGGCTTTCACGCCACACAATGGCAACACTGGAGCAGAGACTTTTTGACACACACAGGCAAAGACATTTGAGAACTGGCCCTTTAGAGAAAAAATTTGCCAGCCCTTGATGCAGGTGACCTTGCTGAAGAGAGAACAGTTGAACTAAAACACCAAATAATGAGCAACAAGACAGCCGGTTGAAGAACGGGGCCTTGGAGGAGGAGGAGATTCCAGGAAGTAGGGAGAGTATGTGCAAAGGCCCTGTGGAGTAAAGGAGCCTGGTGAGTCTGAGGAACTGAACATAAGCAACAGGGGAATTCTGGAGATGGGGACAGAGAGGCAGCAGGTTGTGCGGGGGGCAGGAGGCCAGCAGATGCCGGCGGACCTAGCCACACTGAGTGTGTTCACTTTAAGTGCAACAGAAAGCTGCTGATGGGTCTGAAATAGGGCAGTGGCAAGATCTGCCACATCTTTTTAAAAGATCACCATGTACACTGTATGGATGGACTGGGGAGGGGACATGAGGCCTGGCTTACAGAGAAGTTCAAATCAAAAAGAGGATGGTGGGGGTACCTGCTGTCACAGTGTCAAGGAACTAAAGCAGGGCCTTTCCTCTTCCATAATAAACTCCTTCTCTCTTTTGTCAACAGGGATGTGTTAAATTATTAAAACTTAATTGTCGGGCTGATATGACTGGGAAAACTCATCAGTGTATGCACTCTACAACACTGCAATGGATCATCGGTAGCTGATTCTATGACACAGTGTGTGTCGTCTCTAACACATTTTCATGTGCATGTCTTCCCTACCTCTGTCCCCCGTTCCAACCACCGTCCTCCAAACATCTCCTGCAGCCGTGTTGTTAGTATGCAACCCAGGAGTGACCACGGGACGTAGAGAGAAGCAAGCAGGAGTGGGAGAGCCTGGTGGCTCTGGTTCTGGGTGGGTCCCACTTTCTAGTTCTTAGCCCAGTGACATCATCTGCCTTTGGGATCCAAGCATGGCCCCCACATCCTAATAATCAATGTCCCCTGGTGCAAAACAGAGACTTTCTGTGAATGCAAACTTTTCTATTTTGTTGTAAGGCATGGCACTCTTTAATGGCTGCTGCTAACCAAAAACGTTTCTTTTTTTTTAAAGATCTTATTTATTTATTTGACAGAGAGAGACACAGCGAGAGAGGGAACACAAGCAGGGGGAGTGGGAGAGAGAGAGAAGCAGGCTCCACACCAAGCAGGGAGCCTGATGCGGGGCTCGATCCCAGGACCCTGGGATCATGACCTGAGCTGAAGGCAGATGCTTAACCAACTGAGCCATCCAGGTACCTCCAAAAAACGTTTCTTATATGTACCATACTTTGGTGAATGACTGTAAGGTCACACATATTTATGGCGGATGAGGCGTTTCCTCTCACCCACACCCAAGTTAAGTATCAACTTGAAATTCAATACGATAAATTCTCTTCTGGCCCAAGCTACACTATTGCTTCCACCACATTTTTAGGACACTGGGTTACTATTAATTCTATTAAATGAGATCCGTGTCCTTTGAATAGTCACTTGCTCAAGGCATGCAGTAATTTATGCCAGTAAAGTAAAAGAGAAGGCTGATACCATTTCGGTTAACAACTCCTATACCCTCTGCTGAGGTGAGATGCTGGTGCAGGAGGCTGGCAGTGGGTACGTGTGTGATAGGAAACACTACGGAGTGAAAAGTTGACCAACAAACTGTTTTTTGGAAGAAAGATAAATTTTAAGATTTACCCATTGATGACCCCATTTGAATAGCCCAGGTGTTCAGCAAAGGATTCCTTTAAAAGAGAAAGGAGGGGGAAAAAAAATGATTAAAAAAAACCCACCCAGATATGTAAATTATTACCTTAATAATTACTCTTTTAGTGAGGTCATCCCATTTATTTCTAGAGCATAGTTAAACAAAATAATAAGAAAATACTTTTTAGACGATGAACCAGAAACTCAATGTCTTTGAATTCAGACTTTCGTTCTGCCACAAATGTGTCCTGGGAGTTTGTGCAAGTCTCCAGAATCTCACACTGAGATGTCAGGGTTAGTTTACTCATCAAACAGTGATTAAGCATCTACTGACCCAGGGCTGAGCCAGGTAGGTACGGGGGATCCAGAAACAACTGAAGTATCTGTCCCCAAGGAGTTTAGAATCTAGACTAGAGAAAGAGCCTAATACGAACTAATCAGGATTCAGACGTGCATGGAAATACACTGCAAAGACATTTAACAGTAAAAGTCATGGTGACTGTATGCTATATTTTAAATCTGAGTTTAGAGAAATCCTGAAATTCCTCCATTCTGTGCTTTTCTCTGTTACAAATAAGGCCCTCGATGGACACCAACCACTCCCTCAGGGGTCCGGGCTCCCATCTTCAAAACACAGAATTTTAAATTTAAAATGAAAATTTTAGAATTTCAAATCAAATTTAAACTCCCGAATCACGTAATTCCCTCCTCACTGATCCTGTAGAAGAAATAGGTTACTGTTCTCCGAGCGGTGTTTCCAGGCTGACTGGAGGGAACGGGAGACCATCTGTGGGGAAGGAAAGCATGTCACACCTTCACACTAGCCACCCGCTGTCTCCCTCCTCTGCTTCCTTTTCCTTCCCCACGAGCAGCAAAGCTTCTCCTCCCAGGCGATCAGCTCTCTTTCCCTTTGAGGTCTCCTCTCACATACGCTCAGCTCATCGCTCATCGTTTATGGTGGGCTCCGGCCCCTCGGTGTGTTAACCCTGCTGGCAAAGTCAACACCGAATGGACAACGGCCAGAAAGCCCACTCTGGCCCCAAGAGCCACGCCTTCCCTCTCCACCGGCAGCCACTCCTCGCTAGATTTTCGGGATCCGTCCCTATCGCCTAAGCAGGGCTGTAAGAACCAGAGAGATGGAACCTGTCAGTGCACGGTGATAGGTTTAGGCATTAGCATCGTTTTTTGTTTCTGGTTTTTTTTTTTTTTAAAGATTTTACTTATTTATTTGACAGAGAGAGAGCGCACGAGAGCATAAGCCCAGGGAGCAGCAGAGGGAGAGGGAGAAGTAGACCCCCCGCTGAGCAGAGAGCCAGACATGGGGCTCGATCCCAGGACCCCGAGATCATGACTTGGGCGGAAGGCAGACGCTTAACCGACTGAGCCACCCAGGCATCCCAGGGATTAGCATCGTTTTAAAAAATGTGTTCACTTCTCGGGTTTGAAAGTCCCCAGGGAAACAGCCCAACAGAGAGAGGGGGCTTGTGGGGTGATTTCCTATGAACAAAGGTGGCATGCAAACATTACAAAGACAGAGGCAAAATGCACACACCAACTCCCAGCCAGAGTTGTGGCCATGTGTACCCATGACTCTGGGTTGCATTTCTAGGAATACGCCTTCCAAAAGTTTTTATGTTAAAACAAATTGCAAATCAGAGTCCGTCTCTCTCCTGACAGCTATTTAGAATGGAAATATGCAAGCAATGGAGGGCAGGTTACTTAAAGTCGGCTCCCCAGGTTCTCCAGACAGAATCCTGAGGACGGAAGGCATCATCCCCCTTCCTGACACGGTCTAGCATGTTTCAAAGGCTAATTTTTTGCATAACAACCAAAGTGAAGTAAGACTGACACTTAATTTTCATAACTTCTAAGTCCTCAAACCCCTCTACGAATCAGAATAAATATCTCAAAACTGTTTTCAGGAAAGAGGGGATGGGATGGTTGGTGACAGGTTCACCTGGCATGACCCTGGTCACTTTCATCATTTGACAATTTTTTTTAGCTCCCCACCGGCCACAGACCAATATAGATCCACCACTAATTCATCGATACCTGCCACCTGTTTAATATATGTTATCAATTTATAAGATGCTGCCTCTCTTATTTATTTATTTTTTTTAAGTTTAGCCTCTGCAAGTCCCATAAGCTGTCACCACTTGATTATGGTTGCACGCTGGATTTCCTTCACCGAGTGTCTAAACAGCCAGGACTTTTTGGTGGGATTTTATTTTTGTTGCTGGTATTGTTGCTGTTGTCAGTTGACATGGATCTAGAGCTTGTCAGCCTAGAGACACCCTGCCCTCTGGATGTGGACCCAGCAGGTCAGGCTGGGAGGGGTTTCCAGAACCCGCAGAGGGCCTGCAATAAATACTCTTCTCCGACAAGTGCGACTGCCAAAAATAAGGGAGGATAAAAAAGAAAGAAGAATCGTCGAGGTCAAGAATATTTCAAAGGCAGGAGTATTTCAACTCTGTTTTTATACTGTAATTATTAAAATTCCGATTTCCTAGAACCTTCTGTATATTTCCTTTCTAACGAAGCGGTGCAGGTGCTGGAGGCCTGCAGCGATCTGGTCCCTGGTGCCCTAGCTCATGTGCCATGGCAAGTGGGCACCCCCACAACCACACGCATCAGCCACAACATGGAACAGTGGAGCCTACGGTCTGGCTCCTTTTCCTTCCTGCTCAGGTCAATTGCTCCCACTGGGGTGAAATCCTGTCAATTTAGAAAAGTTATTTACACGCAATGAACAGGGCAGAAAATGTCCTAGCCCCTAAAAATAGCTCTGTAAGAACCAGAGTGTCAGGATAAAAGCCGGGATTTACATTGTCGGGATAGAAGCCAGAAAGGAAAAATGCAGATCTATGTAGCCGAACCAAAGTCAGTGTCTTTTACAAAGAAAATATTTCGAGAGCGTCTCCCTCTTCAACAGGTACAGATAACATTATTTCAATATTTTTCATAGCATCCTTCTGAGGAAACTGGATGTATTCGTCATTACCTTCAATTTCATAGCTCCTACCATAACAAGGCAATTCACAGCACTTACCCAAACCCACATAATAAGCCCAAGCTTGCAGTATTTTCTCAGTGCTTCAAACCCTTGGTTATAAAATTCCAGATGCTCAAGTGCTTGGTGCCAATGAGAATCCATCACCAGGAAATTCACATTTGTTAATGCTGCTTGTCGAGCTATCAGAGCATGTCATTTCAATGTCCACACATATTTCAACCCCCTTCCTTCCCTCCTTCCTTCCTTCCTCCCTCCCTTCCTTCCTTCCTTCCTTTCTTCCCTTTTTTTAAAAAGTAGTATCAATAGGAGTGGTGCAATCGGGATCAGTATCAAAGTGGAGAGTGCAGACTTACCTCAATGTGCTGAAACATATAGGGGTGGTTGCAGATTTTTCTCAACTGCATGATAGTGTTCATGAGAGTCTTAGCACCTCCCTTTCCCTGAGAACGAGTGGAGAGAGTAAACACAGGACAAACAAATCGTTAATTGACCAGATACTGCCCATTTTTAAAAAGTAGGCTTTTATAGAGAGGGCCATAGGTCTTCCCCATAACCTACACCTGCCGGCGTCCAAAGCTCCCATCATAGAGCAGTTTCTGAGTTACAGATGTAACATCTTTCTCGTGACTAACTTACCCTACAGGAGGGAATCATATCGAGTTGATGGCTTTGTGACATGACTGTCTGTTCCCCGGGATTCTGGGAAGACAGAAGCCTGGAGCAGATGCCCAGGGAGTGACACGGGATTTTAAAACTTTCCAAGGTGCCACCCCACATTTAGGCAGAATATATTCCCTGCAGAATTGCCATGAGCAGAGCTAAAAGCTATTTGGGTGATACGAGCACACTGCATTCGTCCTGCCCCAATGCAGTTTGCAATAAGAGGTTACGAGATTTCCTTTGGCAGCTACGACGGTTACAGAATAAGGCCCAGAAATTGGCTCTAACAGATCAGCATTAGCAGGGATGCTTCCTGGGAGGACCTGACGTCACAGCCAGGAGAAGACAGACGGCAACACATGAGTTGCATCATCTGCTGAAATGTACCTTCTTATCTTTCTCCGAGCCATCGGTGAGGAGGATCCCTTTGGCTTGCATGTGGCGATAGAGAATTTTCTGCAGCGCGGACATATCACACTTGATCACATATTCAACCTGAGGGAGAAAGAACAGCGAGTAAGTAGGAGCAGGAGAGAGAAGGTGCCTGTTCTGAGAAGACAGCCGGGACGGGGTAGCGGGCAGCAGTCCTGGAACTCTGTGGGCCCCTCCGTTTCCCCTCCCTGGATTCGAGGAGGGGAGGGTGGGATGGGGGTGGTGGTGGAGACCACGGTCATCACTGCTAAAGGTACCATTACGGGGGAGGGACCTGCCAAAGGGTGTACGTGATTGAGGCTAGGGTCACGTTTTCTGAAATTTCTTGACTTGCTCCATATTTGAGAGAGAGAGAGAGAGAGGAGCTTACAAACTGTTCAAAGTCAAAGAAGCTCAATATAGAGTTTCTTTCTAGTATTTCTTCCACTTCCCTGCTATACCCTCTTTCACATGAACAGAAAAACACCGACTGCCCAATATCCCAAGATTTGCTCTGTAAGACATTTTTTGATTTATTATTTATTTACTATTATTTTTTATGATTTTATTATTTATGTGACAGAGAAAGAGAGAGCACAAGTAGGCGGAGTGGCAGGCAGAGGGAGAAGCAGGCTCCCCGCTGAGCGCAGAGCCGGATGCGGGGCTCAGTCCCAGGACCCTGGGATCATGACCTGAGCCGAAGGCAGCTGCTTAACCGACTGAGCCACCCAGGAGCCCCTGTAAGACAATTTTTTTAAATGGTCATATGCAGCGACCCCCAGTACTAATCCACGTGAGATTTGTAATAGCCCTAGGTTGTCTGCCATTAACCTCTGCTTTTCAGAGGTGAGAGAATACTACCTGTGAGGACAGCAGGCGGGGGAGAGGAATTAATCCAAAATTGGATGCAACTTTATGACCACCTAAAGAAGGCAAAGCCTCGTGGGCCTCCAGTTGGACTATCGGAAAAAAAAAAAAAAAAATCCGATTTAAAACAGTTAAAGGGAATTCACGTGCCCTTGGCTTAGCACACACCTGCAATACTTCTAGCACATTCTTAATGCATAAAATCTGCCTTGATTATTTCCCAGTATTATTTTCTTCATTAAAAAAATCCCCAGAATACAAATGTGCACTTTTCATAATAAACGTCAGATAAATGCCTAGAAATCTGCAGAATGTGATTAAAAGTAAATCAGCAAGCTGCCTAATGTTTAATAAACTGATTAAAAATGATCAGGTTATTTTCAGCTCTGAGGGCCAGGGCGAGGAGGTCACAGATGAAGAGAAGTTGAATATTCATTCAAATGCGGCTTCAGAAGGAACCTGTCAGGCCAGATGGAACTGCAATTAATAGCCTTTCGCCACTTGTTTTGATGCACCAAAGAAGACTGGAGAAAGGCTGGCTCCTTTGCAGAAAAGTTAAGAAAAGCAGGTGACCTTTCATATACTTGTTTTTGTTTTTAATGACCTTGGCCAGAGGGGGAAAAAAACAGAAATCTCCAAGTTTAATAAATAAGAATGCACTTGCTACAGGCTTTCTGTTTTAGATGCCTGATCATGTCCTATTTTTGAAGTACTTTGACTTTTTCGAGACGTTCACTCTCAAAATGAAATTTGATCACGGCAAAGAAAAGTGTTAGACAACTTCAGACTGCAACCAGTAGGAGCATAAAAATGGCACCAAGGCAGGCGCCTGGGTGGCTCAGTTAGTTAAGCATCTGACTCTTGATTTTGGCTCAAGTCATGATCTCATGGTCGTGAGATCGAGCCCTGCGTCGGACTCTGTGCTCAGCATGGAGTCTGCAGGAGATTCTCTCTCCCTCTCCTTCCGCCGCTCCCTCCCTCTAAAATAAGTCAATAAATCTTAAAAAAAAAAAAAAAAATGGCACCAAGGGCTAATATCACTGAGCTCTTTCTGTGAACTAGGACCTACACAGAGTGCTTTATGTGCCTTCTCTCATTTATCACACAAGAGCTCTAGGAGAGGGTCACATGCCATGCCTGCATTTTATACAGAACCTGAGCATCAGAAGTTCAACAAACCGGCTCGAAGTGATAGGGGTATTTAATGGTGCAGTTAGGACTGGAAACCGAGTCTGCTCTTCTAAGCTCTATGCTGAGGATGACCAAGGAGATGTTCAGGCTTTCCCATGTTCACCACCATCGGGGATTCTCTGCAGGAAGGGATGGCCGCTGCTTGCTTTTAAGTGCTTTAGGGCCCAGCAGATACAGAATTAGGGACGGCATCCTCAACCCCCTTTCCCTTCAGTCAGCTACTGCTGACTGCTAAGTGTTTTGGGAAGCAGGAGGCGAGTACAATGATGCCACGCAGACAGGGATGCCAAACCCACCCGTGGCACTCCAGTCACCTAAGAGAGGCGAACCCGTCCTGAGGACCCAACAGCTGCTCGAAGATGGGGAAGTCTCCCTAACCCTCCTCCCTTCGCCATTAGGGGATACCAGAAGCTGGTGTGATCCACGTGATCGAAATCACCGTCATAAGCGTCAAAACTCTGTTTGACGTTTGCTCCCCGTGCCTTCTCAGGCAACTCCAAGCTCTGTTTGACTTTATACTTTTCTCTAGGCCTGGGGTGGGGGGGGGGGGGGGGGGGTGGGGGTGACTCTTACTGCCTCCTTCCTAATTCCTACTCTACCTCGAGGGCTTCTTAAAACGTCTTCCCCAATCACCTTAGCTACCAGCCAAAGTCAATTTCTCCTTTCATTTCTCTCAAAGAAGTGGTTATTAAGCTTTTTCAGTGGCATCCCCTTACCAGGAAGACACGCTAGAGCACAGCTTCCCAATACACGCCCATAGATTTCTTTATGAATTACATGTATGCACTAACGTTAATGTCTACAAACACATGGGACTTTCAGGGTATGGTCGTCAAGGTTAAAGGCCACTGATTTATTCCAAGGGGCCAATTTGATGACATCTAATTATTTTTGGCCAATTCCAGCCCAGTTACCCTATGATGTGGCTGATAAAAATCCACACCAGGAACAGGAGAAGAGACAGGACGGCCTTTTTCTCCCTATGTACCTTTGCTGATGTTCTTCTTCTTGTGTTCAACCTGCAATCCTTTGCAGAATCTTCTTAAGCCCTTTGTCCATGCTGGGGGCTGGGAGTGTTGGTCTAGTTAAAATCAGATCCTCCCACATCCTCTGGTCTGGACACAGGGTATTAATTCCACACTAAGTCTCACCATAGGCAGGGAGTGCAGGAGCGGGGCTATGAGGGTGGGCGGGCGGTCAGGTGCCCTGGGGGTGGTGTTCCCCATCACGCTCCCCTGGGAGGACCTCCCCAGTCCAACCCAGGCCCATGGCTGACTTTCAGATCCCACACTACGTGGGTACCAGCGTCAGTCTGTATGGTAGAGGCCAACGAAGCTTAATTTTTTATTTTTAGAATATAAACGGAAGTTCTAAAAATCTTGTTTCTGTATTCCAAGGGAGTACCAGTAGACAACCCTGCCCAAACACACAACCCTCCCCACCAAGGGTGTGTTCTGGAGACCGCTGCCCGAAAGGGCTTGAATGCCTGCATTATTCATCTGGATGGGGGGCATGATGTGGCCTTTCAGCAACATGCCCTTGTCGAAGGTGAGTAGGCCGTGTCGCCCCACCCCGTCTGCTGACCTGTCACACCATGCCTGTTTCCGGTGTGACTCCTGCACCTTCCACCCAGGCCATACACACGGCAGGCAGCCAACCAGAGCTAGGTACTGAGAAAAGGACAGACTGAACAGTTATAAAGTAGACATACCCACAGACCGCCAGGGACCAAGGGAGAGAAGTTTCTATGATAATCATGCCCTCTAAACTCTGCTGGGTCTGAGCTCACCCCTGGAGATGTGATGGCACCTGATGATGGCATGAATGAAGTTCCTCAAAATATGCTGGCACTGCAGGAAATGAAATCTGTGCCCCTTTCAGATGGGGGAGTCCCCCCCCGACGAGTGAGGCTGGTGAGCCCCTGGAGCTATTTTTGCTCAAGTTATATGTAAAACTGAGGTGCTGACCTCACGCCCAGGGTCATTCTCGCCTAAGAATTCTTACTGTAGTAAGTGATCAAACTGGTCCCTATAAGGAGCCACATCAGGTGATCATATTGGCCCAGAGTCTCCTCCACCCACCCCCAGAGAAGGATTCAGGCGTTATTCATAGTTTCTGCCTGAATGCTATTCTTCACTTACAACATCCTTTCCAAAAGGATGTATTATTGGAACAGTGCACCCAGACTACAGGATGTGATATGTTACCACTTTCTGAACTGAGACTTCCAAACAATAAGATTACATACTTCAAAGTCCCAGGTTCTGGAATCTACGGTGCGAGGGAGGAACGAAGTAATGATTAATTACATCAAGCGTTCTAAATGTTTATATCATGACAGCTTCTCGGTGAAGCTGATTTGTTGTTTCATGCAGATTAAATCAAAATTAGGATCGATTTTAGGTAGGTCAACCTCTAGTTAACCTCCGACATTGTATACATATTTTAGCGTATTTAGACGTCAATATATATATCTACAGCTGTCTGCAAGTATAGTTGGCTCTTGATTATCTATGAATTAACATAGTGGACAGTCAGCATAGACAACCCCAAATGGGAGCTAAATCGCAAAATCAATTTTTATTTAGTTTACATTAGGTCTTATACATGTCCTTTCGTATAAGCTGCCATTCTTTCCTGAGTATAGGGAATGGATTTTATGCTATAGCTTGGTGGTGGTGTGGGCTGTACTGGGGGGGGAATGGTACCTTCCCTTGCTCTTAGGTGTGTCACTAGACTCCCGATAATACTCATCAATGAAAACTCATCTTTATCAAATACTCATCCATGAAAACTAATTTTGCTACGAAGTAGAGCTGCACTTGTCAAAATTTTGACCCTGACATGCCTGCTTTAGTTTCATCTGAGCTCAGTCCAGCTATAATAGACAGAATGACTGTTTAGTACACACAAAATATATTTCCTATTTTTCAGAGTTTTTCTAGCTTAACACTCAACAATAAGAAAAGAAATGACCCAATTAAAAAACAAACAGGCAAAAGATTCGAGCACCGTTTCATCCAAGAAGACATATGGATAAAAAGATGCAATAAAAAGATGCCCAACATCAGTGGACATTAGAAAAATGCAAATTTATTACACAATACCAGTGCACACCTGTTGAAATAGCTAAAAATGTCAAGAAAACAGACGGCACCCGATGAGGATGGACGAGAACGTGGAGGAAATGCAAGGCTCAGACATTGCTGGTGCAAATGCACAATGGTTCCAGAAGTTTCCTGTAAAGCTACGTGTGCACTTACCATAGGACCCGGCAAGCCTGCCCCTGGGTCTTTACTCCAGTGAAAAGAAAACCTATGCACCACGTGTCCAGCAGATGCATCCATAATTGTCAGAAACCAGAGACAACCCAACCATCCCCTCCGCTGAATGGACAGACCCGCTATGGCGCGTCCATAGATGAGAATACTAACTCAACAGTAAAAACGAGACAACCACGGATACAGGCAACAACTTGGATGGAGCTCAAACACGTTACACTGGGTGAAGAAATCCAGATGCAAAAGGTGTGATGATGAGACATGATGTCTGACTCCATCCCCATGACATTCTGGAGAAGGTGGAGCTATAGGGACGGAGAACAGATCAGTGGTCGCATGAGGGCAAGGGTTACGGAGAGCATCTGACCAAAAACAAGCAGCACCAGGGACTTTGGTGGGGGGGGTGGTATTAGGAGGGAGAACTGTTCTGCATTTTGACTGTGCGTGTGGTTCACCTAACTCTGCATCTGTCAAAGCCCACAGAACTTTATACCCCAAAGAGTGGATTTTTTATGTAAATTTAGAAATAAAATTAAAAAACACTTCCCTAACTGGTGGCTTTTCATGAGAGCATTTGAGAATTCCTGCTGTGGAACAGTGGCCTTTTTCCTGCCATCAGCCAGAATCCCTGCCCAGCTCTTTATAGAGGCTGAGAAAGACATCCGCATTGTTCGTGGCTATAAGCCGATGGTGGTGGAGGGAAGCTCCTTACCCCCCAAGGACGACACTTCAGTGGCCAATTTCCCTCAGGTAAAAAAATCCTAACAAGACAGAAAAAGTAGAGAGGGAACACAGACCAAACCACAACAGCCACCTATGCGTGCAAAGTGATGAGTTCCCCGACTCCCCTGGAAAGGCTGATGAGCACAGAGGTGGGAGGAGGGACACCGAAAGCGCGAGGAGTGGAGCGCGAGGAGTGGAGCGTGAGAAAGAGCCTGAGGTGAACAGAAAAGGGAACTAGAGGTCAGAGTAACAGGAGCTGACACTAAGGAGTATGGTAGCAGTGACTGTCACCAGTTGAGAGCCTACCGCATGCCAGGCTTCGACTCATGGGTCCTACATCCGTTTAATCCCCAATGATTCTGTGAGACAGGTAGTATTTCTTTGCCAGTTCACTGATGAGCTGGATTAACTGACCGACGTGACACGGTTAGTAAGAGAGAGGGCCCCGGGTCTGCTGTGACAGGCAGAGCCCATGATTTCTACTCCACTGAGCTGCCTCCATAAAAGGGAGCTTAGCCGTAGATCTATACCACACACGGGGCAGTTAACGTACCTCAAATAATACTCTGGGTATTAAAGAGTCTAAGTGTACTTTATGCAGGAGACACGTGCTCTATAATCTAATCCTAATTTTTTTTTTTTTTTAAGTTTGCCAAGACTCAGGAAGCTCTTCTGTGGAAGGAGCAGTGAAATACATATTTTAGTAAAGCAAAGAATTCCTTTTTGATACAACTGATCACCCCATAACCCTTATGCTGGGCAAGTCTGGATTTTTATAGAATGGATTTTCTTCAAACAGGGCATATTCCCAACTTGTGATGTGCTTTTTAAATCTATCTGTATTAGCTAGTCCTGGAAATTAAAAAAAGATGAAGAAGTTTTATAGAATGACTACCTGAAGGACTTTGGTTAATTACCTTTGATTTTATACCTCTGCTAAAGAAACAGAAGTCTAGGACACGTTAAAATCGTTAACATCCATCTCTACACCTTGCAGGATCTCTTGCTGGGAAGTAGTTCAAGGCGGCCAAATGACCACTGGACCCATTCCCCAGTTTATTCAGTAACCAAGGTCCACGTTGAACAGTAAGGGGGTTACCCAAAGACGCCAAGACCATAGGAAGTCAAAAAAAAATCAAGAGCACTCCAATCCCCAAGATGCATTCACTAGCAAAATAAAGTATTTCAATATTTAGGCTTCTGCTGGGATGAGCATGATATAAGAACTGTGCTTAAGTTTAATTTTTTTTCCCCCTGACTGTTAATGAATAGGGGAATCTGGAACAAAATTCTCTCTTAATAAGGTGATCAACTTTGTATGCTCTCTTGTCGGCTCCCACTTAAGAAATGAATACGACGAACCAATCTGTACAAAAAACCAGAAGTCATTACAGAGAAAAAAACACAATGACGCAAAATACACATTTCAGAACTGGCTCATCTACAGAGAAAACTCAAATCCAAATACCCCTCCTGCAACAAGTAGTATACAATGCCAAACAACCTATCTTCAAGAGAATAAAATTTAGAACTCAGAAGTGTGTGGTTCCAAAATATGATCAGGAACATATTGAACTAATACCTAAAGCAAACCAAAAAATGTGGAGCAAAGGGCTCAAAAGACATTCTCAAGCACTGAGAAGTCAAGGTGCAAAACGCCATCTGAAAAATACCTGCTTAAAATATTCAGAGGAACTTAATTTTTATGGTGTAGGACAAAAGCCATGTCCAAGAATAATTAGGTGACGTGTCTGCAATTTGCAGGAACTCTGTTCTTCACTTATTACCCGAAGAGTGACATCACAAGCATCACAAGCATTAAATAAATGTCTAGGAAACCTGGTAAATGTTTATGAGGCCTTTTGATGATGATGCAAGCCCCAAACTCATATCCTTGTTTGACTCACTAGCAGATCAATTCGGTGGCAGCTGCAGGAATGAACTTCACGAGGTTAATAACTTAAAAAAAAATCTAAACTTAAAATATAATGTTAAACTAATATAACGCTGAGTTGATGTAAGTGAAAGGGAAAATGTCAGGAGACTCGATGAATTTGGTAATTTTATAAAAGCTGGCCCCAAAGCTTTAGGGAGACCAGGCTGAAAAATATTGAAATTTCCCTTCTCTCTCTCTCTACATTAAAACCTCTAGCTTTTGCCAAACAAAAATGTCCTGTACGATATTTCCAAGATACCTGGGACTAAAATACGAGCCTGCTGTTTTAAAAACACAATTTCAGACGCAAGTACTTGGGAGATCAGCAGGGAAAGAAACCACGGCTTTTGAATTTTGCAACATACTTTTTCTGGCAATTGGGACTCAACTTCTTTCTTCAGCCTCCTCAGTAAAAATGGTCTCAACACCTTATGTAGACGCCTGATGATCAATATAGTTTCTTCTTCATTTAAGTCCACCTACGAGAGAACCTCAGATGAGTCGGACTTTTTTTTTTTTAATGATGTTTCATGAAATAACGCTTTAGGGTTACATTTATTAATTTGTTGTGATATGTGATTGAAATTTTGTGTCCATGAAGGCCAGGTCTTTACCTGTTATGCATGCCTCAGAATCCTCCTCCCATGGGCCAGGTGGTAATAAAATGGCCTCTAAATGGGTGTCTTTGTCTTAATGCGGAGTTCCATGGAAAACGGGCCCGAGCCACCAGTCCCCAAGCTCAGAATTTTTTTTTGGATAGGACTGCAACAAAGCCTTACTGAAGGCTGAGACAGAACCCAAGTAAAGGGGCAATAGTGCATGTGTGCTTACTCAAAGTCGAAGCCTTAAGTTAGGCTCCTAACTTGGATTGTCTCAGATGCAGAAACACTCTAAGGCGACAAGGTCAGAACATGAAAAGAAGAAGAGAGTAGACCCAGTGGATGGTGGTGGGTTTCCAAGCCCCTCTACCTCACCATTCTTCCTTCCCTCTGCCCTGATCTTGGTCAATCCTCTTTATATAGAACCTTCTCTAGAACCTCTATGTCACCTTTCGCTATGAACCTCTAGGGGGCAGACTTGATTGACATTACTTTCTAGAAATGGGCAAGCCAATGAATTACTGACAAAAGGCAAAGGTCCCTATAATGTACTTCAAAATTAAAGTGCTGAATAGTTCCAACATAAATGTCCCAAAAGCCTTCTAAGTGGCTTTTCATTCCCACAGTTAAGAAACCCCTAATCAAAAGGACAGGTACCCATTCCTTTTCCTTGCAATGGCCCGTGTCTTCCTTTCATAAATGAGCTCCAAGAGAAGATAGATGGTGGAAGGAATGATAATAAGAGATTTGAAAATGGCTACTCTGGGATTTGAGGAGTATTAATGTAGACACAAAACGGAGGAAACTGGAAAAAAATGTGTGCAGAAAACTACTGTGAGTTAGTTCAGTTTCACACACAGATTCTTCATGGGGAAACAGTTTAAAGAGAAGCCCAAGTTTACAACAAGGAAATATCTGCTTTTTAAGGTTTGTGTTCGGTTGGTTCGGTGGATCTGGTTAAATTGATTCAACAAGTATCTTTCCATTCATCCTCCCTGTGGCCCATACAGATAAGGATTCCATCAGTCAGGATCATTCTCTAGTGACCTGATTAATGTGTCGGCAAATGATCAAGGATCCTAGACCCTAGGACCCTAGACCCATCATTAGATCCACTTTCTTAGGGCAGAAAACAACCCTGGAAAGAGAACACACACACCCACTGATGAGTTTTGTAACGTAAGCGACGTTGTCAACTAGTCTACAGGTTCTCTGGGCTCTAACATTCTCAGCTTTGGGTTCTTCACATTCGGTTCACTGCCATACAGTGGAAAATACAAAAGTTAGGCTAGTACCCTTTCTCCAGTCATGGCAAATGGAGCGTTAAACCACTGTTCAAATGTGCTGCAACTCTTGAAAATGGTGGGGAGGAGGAAGTTAAGGAGGGCCCAGAGTTCTGGGAGCTTATTCTGCAGCGGGGTCCCAGTCAAGAGGATCCTTCTGGGGGCCACATAGTGAGTGTTCAACACCTGAGTCAGCTTGCAGTGGTGATTCTTCATTCGGTGGCCTTCATCCACGATCATGTATTTCCACCGAATCTGTAACACAAGAGGAAGGGCCAACAGGTGAGGCGGTGAGAAAGGGAAAATACAACCACTTCCAACAGGCAAGCCGTGGTGTGGAAAACCAAGGAATTCAGACTTTGTGTATAATATGGTGTGATTCTCCTTTGGATAAAAAAAAAAGTCTCAACAGTCTATTTCTCATACTTGATAGATGATGTAACACATCATGTGATAATGGGACGTCAAGCAGCAGTGTTGCTTAGGGGCCATGTGATTCCAAATTGCTCTTGCCAAAGAGGGGAACTTGGGCCCAGAATGAAATGGTTGGGCCAGGACTAGCTCCTGTGTGTCCCCAACCAATACACCTTCTGTCAGTGCTAGACTATGACGGCTATCCCCGATTTAGTGCTCATGCTGCCTCAGCTCGTGGCAAGGAGAGAAGAGAGCTCTCCACTTGAGGCAGAAATTAATGACCAATATTCCAAGATGGCATCAGTAGGTACTTACAGCTTCATGCCTTCGCTTCTGTTGTTACATTGTTAGGGCTTGGCTCAGCTCAGTGTTCTTTTTTCTTCTTAATTTGAATGAGCTGCTAACATTTAAAAGTTGCAATATTTCACACAAAAATCTGAACGTCCAGCTTCTCTTAAAAAAGTAAGATCTGGCAACCTGGAGTCTCTGGGTTCATACCTACTCCTTAACCTGCCAGGTCCTTACCTGCCAGGTCTAGGATCACTGTTTTAAGATATCTACAATGCAAGGATATACTCACTGCCAGGGAAGACAATGCTAAAATATCATTCCTCTATTTTTGCCAGAACTTTGGAATTAAACACAATCTCCTTTCCCAGCATGACTACCGCATGCAAAATAAAAAAGGGCCATATGACACCATTTTCCCTCCTAAGTCCGCACGCAGGTCTCTTCCTCTCTCATAACTTACCCTCCAGCCCTCTTCAAGGTCACTGGTCTCAGTTTCTTTAAGTGAGAACAATGTGGAATGTCCCACTAAGCCTATTCATTCCCTACAAAACAGTGGCAATGGCCAAGAAAAGCATCTGGTGCTCAGATGTCCCCGGATCCTGCTCCAAAGCTCCCAGAGAGGAGGCAGACGAGCAAAGTATTCTAGATGGTCCCTGACTTCCTCATAGGAAGTGACAGTAAAGTCGGGGGAGAAGAAATATAAAATCCATCAGTTAGGCTGGGATGTCTGGGTAAAAGAAACTACCAGAGCTTTGGTTTTGTTTTTGTTTTTTTACTCTTCCTCCACTATTTCTAAGAAAAGTGTCCATGAGAATGAAGTTGTACGGACAACTACCCCAAGCTTACCAATAGCACGAAAAGAGGCCAGCAGATACAAATGTATTTAAGTAAGCAGTCGAAATCTACTTTCCTAATTTAGCTAATGACCTAATAAACAAGGAATCAGAGAGGACTTCGATTCTGCTAATCTACTCATTTACCCATTAGGTCTTCCACTTGGACAAAATATCACTAACCCTTCTATAGCTTCATTCCTCCAGCAACAAATAAAAGCAATTCATCTCATTACCAGGCATCTCTGATGAGTTCTGAAATACATATGCAGAAGATGTGATAGGACTTTTTTTTCTTTTTTTTTTTAAAGGATCTCCGATGTTACGAACACATTCCCGGAGTCCTATTGAAAACGTGTCATTTCTGACACTGCCAAATTCCTCTCGGAGAACGAGGAACAGGAATGCAGCCTTGTGGCCATTGCCATCTCGATTACTAAGCCTCCTGTGGGAGCCCCTGGGATGTCAGGAAGGGAACTCTCGGTGCCCAGAGCAAAGGTTTCCCGCGGAGAGAGAACAGATCCCAGAAACGGGGATTCTGCTCAGTTCTGGCCATTGCTTAGTTTCAGATTATAGCACTTCCCACACACCGCAGGGCAAGAGAAATTGCCGGAGGAAGAGAAATGAAATTTTCATGTTCGGGCCCACGAAAGAAGGTATTCTGAGTGACTGCGTTAGGAGGCCAGGCACGAGAAATCAAGGAACGATTTTCTATCTTCTGGCTCAAGGACAACTTCGGACATACAAATTAGGAGACACGTGTGTCTCAGGTAGAGAACAAGTCTTCCTCAGCTTCGAGTGAAGAGTCACAGAAACAGCCCAGAGTCATCCAAACAATGGCCCATTATTTTCCCAGGGGAAAAAAAAACCTAGCCCAGGAATAGCACCAAAGCCGCAGCTTGGACAAACGTTCACGGGGAGGAGACCATATGGAGAGGTGCCTACTCGTCTTGAGAGAGACAGAGGCACAAGAGGAATGAAGTCACAGTGCTGACAATAACCTAGGGCAACCAAAACAATTATTTCCTCCACAAGCACGTTCAGGGCCTTTGGAGAGCAAAGGAGTTGCAGAAGGAGCCCAGGTGAATTTTTTTAAGCGATGTAAACTCATTAACTACGAGAGGCTCGGTAGGAGAACCAGAATCAACGACATATGCCAAAAAAAACAAAACAAAACGAAACAACAACAACAAAAAGCACGCATCAAATTAAAACCCATTCCCAAAATATATCTGACTCTGAGAGAGTGAGAGAGAGGGAGAGAAAGAAAGAGAGAGAGAGAGAGGGAAAAGCCATCTAACGATCAAATTATACCAGTGAGTATAATTAGGGGAATACTTCAGACTCCAGTGCAATGGTCCGTAATTAGAGGTAAAAGAACTTATTTTTTTTTAAAAAAACATACCTTTGCAAGAATGTGCTTGTCTTTGATAATGTACTCATAAGTAGTCAGGAGGACATTGAATTTACCACTCCGCAGCTGGGGGACAAGGGAGCGACGCATGGCAGGGGTGCCCTGGATGGAAAGAGAGAGAGATATATATGTATTACCCAATGGAAGTAATGTGTGCATTTTGTCTCACTATTCATGGCTTAATGGAGCCCAGACACGTGAGTGCAGATTGCACCTCTATGCATTATCATACACACATCCATTATCCACAAAGAAAGTGCTTGGTGAAATCAGCACACATCTGGACACTTTTCAGACCCTTATAGGCAGGCTTCCCCTCTGCAAACTGAGGGAGGGGGAAGACGGATAAGGAAATTACAGCAACCTCGAGGTGGCAGAGAACCCCCGGCTCGGCTGAAAGGCTCCCTTTCTATGGGAGCGGGCAGCAGGCAGCCCCAGCACCCGGGTAATTGCCGAAGTTTGCAGGAACAGGGGGAACGGTGGTGGCACGCGGAATGTGCGGTATTTGTCATTTGTATTACTCTCATCAGAAACCTCGCAATATGATAATTAACAATTTTCTTCTGCATTTCACTATCTGAAAGTAATTATGGTTTATTACAGTAATCTTCTTGGGATGATTAACTCACACTGTTTGGTACATGATGTACATGACAAAACTTTACAACCAAATACAGTTCACAGATGTGCATATGGAATGAAGAAAAAAAAAAAAGAGGGTCTATTTTTTGCTTTTCCACATTTATATATAAATACAGCATTCCAAACCTTGTAAGAAATTTTCACCACAGAAGGAGCCCATTTGTCAAATTCATATGTCCAGTTAGACAGAGTCCTATAGAACAAAAAAGAAAACGTACAGAGAAAAAGACATTGGTATCAAAGTCGGTGGTTAAAAAGATGTTCTTATTCATGCTTAGGCCTCACCTTGAAAGGGGAGAGAGAATATAAAATATCTCAACTACGTATTTCTTTGAAAGGTGTGGAAATAAGAGATAAGTGGGAAATAAGCTGCCCCAAAGCATGACAAATGTGTTTGTCAGTTCCTAAGAAACTCATAAGAAAAAAAAAAAAATTAAAAAATGCATAAACATAAAGGGGGGAAAAAAACCCCTTAATTTCAATATTGAAAACAGCAACTGCCAGAGTGATTTGGGGACTCTTTAAAAACTGGTGATGGGTATTAAAGAGGGCACGTTCTGCATGGAGCACTGGGTGTTATACGCAAACAATGAATCCTGGAACACTGCATCAAAAACTAATGATGTAATGTATGGTGAGTAACATAACATAATAATAAAATAAAAAAACAGCTATATAAGTTCACAGAAAAGTTGAGTCAGGAAAAAGAAAATGACAAAAGCTCATGAAAATTTTAAATAAATCTGTCAAGAGGGAGCAGGGGAGAGATATGGAATGCCTTTTCTTTTTTTTTTAAATCCCTGCAAGCATCACCATAATATAGAAGTCAGAACATGAAAAACATAGATAAAGAACAAAATAGATCCTCGAAACGTAGATAAAATACGAAGGATATCTAAATACTATGGATTCGGATAATAGATGCAGCAGGTCTGCAAATAGTCCTCGTTCGGACAGAATTTGCAAATGCGAAACCAGAATCCTTTTGGTTGGTTTGTTTTGCAAGGTCCAAGGCTGTGTTAGCACCGAGATCGGCAAAGGTCTCAGTGAACAGAACTGTGATCTAATACCTGAAGCCAGAGACACTACGCTCCCAGGAGGATGGTATTCCTCCTCTCAGGAGAGTCTGGAAAAGACCTACGAGGAACCGCCCGGGCTCTGGGAATTGAGTGGAGAACAGGAAGACCTGTCCTTGTGGAGCAGCAGAATCGGGGCCGTTAGACTGCCCGTTCTGAAGGCAGTTTAATGCAAAATTCCCAGTTATGACTGTGATCTAGATTCTGCTTTAAAAGATACAGTCAAGGCAGAATTAAGAAGGCATACTTTTTGAATATATGTAACCTTTTGGAAATGGGACAAGGGGAAAAAAAATCCAAGAAATCTTTAAAAAATAGATATCAAAACCTTTCTGCCCCGTGAGCCGCTTAAGGCGTGATGACAAATAAGACCCAGCTGTGCAGTGTGCGGGCCGTGTAGACGGCGGCGCGGTGCTAAGGGCTGATAAAATCACTCCGTCCCGTGTTTAAATGGCCATTCAAAAAGGCCGGGGGTGGGAAGAGAAAACCTAAGTCCAGATCAGATGCCCTTTGGTGATCCCACTACATGCGAAAATTCGGCCTTAAATGAAAAACAAGGACAAGCTACTAATAGGGCAATCTACAGCCTACAGAAAGATAAGCAGGGAATAAATGACTTTACTTACGAAAGGGGAACAATGATGAGATAGGGGCCATTGAGTCTTTTGTGCTCCATCAGATAAGTGATGAGTGCAATGGTCTGTATGGTCTTCCCTAGCCCCATTTCATCCGCTAAGATCCCGTTCAAATTGTTATTATACAGGGAAACCATCCATTCCAGGCCCTGGAGCTGAAATGAAGAGTAATTGCTTCAATTATCCAAGATCTGCACAGGTAATTAATACTAATACAACTCAAGTGAGGCTGTGACTTCTTAACTCCTCGGTGCTATACGTTGGATTTCCCACAGTAGGAAAGTGGGGGACGCACCAACACAAAAAGAATTTAAAATATGAGCCTGTAATCATCCCTGCTGCTTGGCAGGTGCTAAGTGTTAATCAGATTTAGAAATGACGGGCTGTAGCATACTGGTGGGATTTTAAGCAGCTTTGCTGCTCATCCCTACTTAGCATTTCACAGTATATGACATTCCAGAGTTATTATAAATGAAGAAAACCCAAACTAAAATCCATTCCAACCACTCCAAGAACAAAAAGCCAATGTGAGGATTAGAGACAAACAAACCAGAAGGCAGGGTTGGCACACAGATCAGAGATCATTAGACACAGCCTTCTTGGCCATGAAGAGCCTCCCCTGGGGTGGGATCCCCTCCGCGAGAGGAAGCCGGCTGACCAGGGAGCCAGGGGCCCGCTGCTGGGCCCGCAGGAGGACACTTCCTGGTGTAGCGAGAGCTCCCGGGGCCTCACATGGAAACTCTGCCATGGGGGTGCTCCCCAAGGGCAGCGCAGGGGAAGATGACTGCCTGGAAACATGTCCAACATGTTTTTAAAGGATGAAAGCCCTGCACCCGAGACGCCGCTTTGTGGAGTTCCTGTGTTAAGTACAAGAAAGGCTGGGGTGAAAACACAAAATTGTTCCAGTTCTTTCTCCCAACCACCAATACCCAATACCACCACCATTGCACAGATGTTGGGTTTAAATGGTAGGAGCAATTCAATATATTTCTTTGTATTTTATATATATATATATATATATATATATATTTACATATTATATAATCACATAGCTATTTACACATATTATATATTAGGTATTGCATATAAGTGAATACACATAAATACACAAATATATAAATATGCATATCTGCTAAAGTCAATTTAGCTTGCTAATTAAGTCATGCTCCGGGAAATGTTAATTTTGTTTTATGTAAGAACCAAGTGAGTAATTCAATTATTTTCAATATTTATTAAATGATTGTTCTGTGCAAAGGACCATGCGAGGAAGTATAGCGGACAGATGCCTGGCCATTATGTAAGACGCATGCCTCCCTCCAGGAGCTTGCAGTCAAAGAGGAAACAAAAGGCATTCACATATCCACATGCGCCAAGAAGTGGTTGAAAGTACGTGGCATACATATAAATACGTATAATCTTATTTCAAATTGTTCTGGCACGCATATTCAGTTGCATTGAGTAGAGATTTTCTTAGGGAAAGCACTGCAATGGTCTGCAGAAATACTTTCATAGGCCACTGGGGGTACCTTGTACCATGCAAGACTCCAAATCATCCAAAAGAATTTTGCAGAAGGACAGCAACACTAAGAGATGAGAGAAACAGGAAGAGGGGAGGTGACCAAAAATCACAGTGGGGGGCAGGAGGGGCTGCAGGCCTGCAACAGGACCCCAAGACCACCAGACCTTTGGGAAAGTCAACTAAATGCCAGAAACATTTGGACAGTGGTGGTGGATTTTTATTTTTTTAAATGAAAACTGGCAAAGGGGCTGAATTTTGCATTTGTGTTAAACCCAGATAAAACAGAAGCATAAACTGGCAGCAGAGGAGACTAGAAATTCATGAAAATGGTGGGAGGTGATTCGGGTTTCCCTAGACCATGGAAGTGGAAGGTTTGGGTAGGGAACCAAATGTGTGCGGCTTTCCCCAGAAGCAGCAGGAAGACCGCCCGTTATGTCAGGGTTATGTAACTATTAATGATACACAAACCTGTCAAGCAGCAAGGTGGCAGAAAGCTTACTCGTGGACAGGGTGATCCAGGGGGCCCTGAGCCACAGTTGGAAGTGGTTTGTGAGAAACGGAAAGGATCTCATTGGTCCGATGCGGGCGGTCAGAGTCCAGGAAGGAGGAAGTTGGTAGAGGAAAAGCCCGGAAGGGGACCGACGCAGAGGCCTGCTCAGGAAGTCTACAGCAGCCCAGGAGAGGAAGAGGGGCATAAAGCTCACAGATGGAAATGGAGGAGATAGGTTTGGAAAGGTGGTGAGGACAAGTGATGAGAAAGGCATTGGATGGTAGGAGGTAATCAATGTGGGATTAAAAGTGATTCACCCCCACATCATGGCAGCCAGCACAGTGCTAGGGGTTAAGAGTTTAGAGGAGCCGAGCCCACAAAGTTGGAGAACTTTAAGCATATACTTCCTAAATTACAGGATGTTAATAGGGGATATATGAACATAAAGTTGGGTGGTCAAAGAAATTTGGGAAAGAGGAAGTCATTTTATTTTATTGTGGGATACTGATACTCAGTCATCGATTGCACACTTATTTTTGCAGAGTCGTGAATGTGCTCATGCACATCAGGGATTATCAGGAGGGGTCACTGCCAAGGTGCCCATATGTCTGGTTGGCTCAGGATCATCCTGGGTTATGCTCGGTATTAAGAAGAAGGGCCCCTATTCATTCTCATAAGCATCCAAATCTGCAATAGTAAATTATAAGATAGTCCTACCTCTGGATGATAGTATTTCTTGTATTTATTTGACCACGAGCCTATTTTTCTTTTTAAGGGAGATCTCATGAAGCAAGTGTTCCAAGGAACACACTTTGGGAAATGCCAAAGTGGTAGGAGGTAGAAGATAGGAGCTGACCTTATTCCAACAGGTCAGATGAAACATCTGTTCTGTTTACAGTGTACGTTTCACCAAAGGTCACCATTTTACTGTGTCTTAGAAAAAGCATACATGTAGTAGACAGCGGCTCCCAGAAGCTGAATCCTTGGTATTAAACTAGAGCCACCACTCAAGTTTTGGAAGAAATACTTCATTGACTACAAGACGAGGCAGAGATGTTCCCTCTACTCATAGGATGTAGCTGGGTTTTCCGCTGTGAAGAGATCCACAATAAAACCGTTCCAAATGTTAAGCCCGTATTTCTTAAAACACAACTGATCCTAAATTCACGAAAGAGAAAACAGGTATGCCCTAGTAAGGGTAAAATGGAAGCGTTCTGAAGTAAGCATTACGGAGAATCATCGTATTATAAGCAACGTGACCCCAAAGGCCTCACCATCATCAAACTCCTTAAGCAATCCTTGTACACACGTGCAAGACACATGCCAACCGAAGTGAGCTGAAGGACCAGGACTGGCCAAGAAGGCACAGCCCCCACCATTTACCTGATAATGCTTCAGGGTCCCATTAATGAGGAGGGCCGACTGCTTCTCTACCCGCTCAGAGATGGCGTGGGCCACCGTGTAGTAGGACTGGGAGCCCCTGGCGCTGTACTGCATGCTGTACTCATCGTCCACGTCCTGCTTGGCTGTCCTGGGACAGAGAAAGCAGAGCATCATCCACAGATCCCTGGGCCAGTGAATGGAGAACCTAACACAGCTACTGGAAGTATGGTTTACTGGTCACTGCCTGCATGTCTTCCGGTTAAAATACAGGATCTACCGTAACCCTCACAAAAAGTGAGCAAGCTAGACAGGAGCATCATCCCCGTTTTACGCACGTGGGGAACTTCAGGCTCACAGAGGTTAGTTCATGTGCCTGGGCCACGTAAAAGCAGTGGAGTCAGGACCTGCACGCAGGTCCGCCTGACCTCAAATGACTGATCCGAGCATGAACTGTCTCCCTGCAGATGACCTCGCGGCCAGGGAGGCCGTCGTAGGCTCTCCAGATGCAAAGATAAATCCCATCCCCAGAATGCTGGGAGGGAGTTGAGGGAGGGAGCACCATGCCCATAGAGATGAGGTAGACACAGGCCAGCTTCCGCTTCCTATGCCTTGCTAATGAGCTGGTGTTCAACTCCACAGCCAGTAAGGAGCCACTGGGGGGTTCTAAACCTTCGGTGAAGGAGGAGCGGTGGACCCAGAAAACAAAGTTTCCTAGTGTGGGGCCTGCAGCCCTCAAATCAAAGGAGAAAATACAGGCACCTGGGCGGCTCAGTCCGTTGAGCATCTGCCTTCAGCTCAGGTCATGATCCCAGGGTCCTGGGATGGAGCCCCACATCGGGTTCCCTGCTCAGCAGGGAGTCTGCTTCTCCCTCTCCCTCTGCTACTCCCCCCTGCTCGTGCGCTCTCAAATAAATAAATAAATAAAATCTTTAAAAAAAAAGGAGAAAATATTACAGTGCCTATTTCCACTTTTTAAAAAAAATTTCATTACTTTAAAATGTTCTATTTTACATATCATTTCCCCCAAGTTTTAATATTAGAGCCGCACAAGCAAAGAGCTGACATGGAGAATGGCCGGAGTGAAGAACAGAGCTGGCACTCAGACCCAGGGAGGAGGATGGGGTGCTGAGAGGTCCTGGGGTGCTGCAGAGACCACATGGGGAGGGGGGGACATGGCATCTCTCACGGGCGTTCCTGGGTGGGTGCTGATGCGTTGAGGGAGGAGGGGAAGACAGCAAAGCAGCCAGCTAGCGGGGCCAGCCCCCATCAGCTCAGTCTGGGGTGAAGCGCAAAGGCAGTGAGAAGCCGAGGAGTGACCTGAGCTGGAGGTGGGGGTTCAGGAGGAAGGAAGGAGCCAAGCACCCGAAGCACAGTGGTGACCTCTGATGGCAGCGTTTCGAGGGAAACATGGCCACGGAGTCTGTCGGCTTCCTTCCTCAGACAAATTTTTCTGAAGGAAAATCTGTCAAGCACAATCCTCGTGACACACATTTTCACAAGGGAGAAAACAGCGATACGCACTCAATGATCTGCTTGGCGTCCTTTTCAGAAACCTCTTCGCTGTTTGGATCCAGAAGTATTTTCTCTTCCGTGTCCTGCCGACTGGACTCTTCTTCTTCATCCTGGGGTGTGGGTAGGGGGGGTGGGTAAAGACACAGGAAGGATTCCATCTCAACGAGGGATCTCTAGGATTGGCACTTTCTGAAGAGAGACTGAATGGTATTCAGTTTCCCAGAGTAAATATGATGAAGGGAGAAAGTAAATTTAACACCTCCCTAAACCAGGCCATACGCCATTCCATTTCTGTTTAAATCATAGAGCAAGAGAACAGAAGAAACCCTCTGAGGATCCATTAGAACTCTTGCTCCCAAGAATAAACAGGTAAAAGTCACCGCAGATGGGTATTTATCACTGTTTGGTTATCAAAGAGTCCTGCACATCATACCTGCTCTCACTTAGAAGCATTCTACAGTCTTCTCTCCAAAGCCAGACTTAGAGGCTTACTATTGCCCTTCTCATAAAAATGCTCTCCAATAATTTACCAGTGGGATTTGGATATCCTCCATGCATCCCAGGTAGTGGGGCTGGAGCTTATAAACCCACTGCTTTGGGACTACTTCACATCACAAGGTCTCTCAGTCTTTAGATGAAAACTGTCAGTAACTTGGCAATGGATTCATGACCTCCTCCTCTCAACCGCATACTATGTTCTGCTGATCTGTTGGAAAGCTTTGCTATGTAGTCATTATGCCCACGACCAACCACTGGTGTTGAGAGCTAAACCCTTCCAGATTCTCCAGTGGAATTTCTTTAAAAGCAGGTTTTAAGAGAATAATGCTTTCCCATGACTCTTGAATGAAAACATGAACTGACATGATATTCAGGCCAACAATCAAACCTATGATAGCTGATCACTGAGAGGCTGGGGGGTGAGGCGAGGAATCAGTCCAGCCCCTTCGTTTTCCAGGGGAGGAATGAGGCTCTGAGCAGGGACGTGACTTGCCGTGAGTGGTAGACCCGAGACGGGGACTCGGGTTCGTAGACCCCAGGTCAGAGTTCATTCTATTCCCAGCTGCCCAGAGCTGTCTGGGGCTGTCTGTCCTGGGCTGACATCTGTGGGTTCAGCAGCCCCTCTGTCCCTCGTCCCTCCCTGGCTCTGCGACCCAATGACAAGATTCTTCCAATGGATCTTGTATGGACCCATTCATCGGGATGAACAAGAAACATTTTTAAAAGTGATTCTGGAAGCTTCAAAGATCTCAGAGCAAAAGTGGCCTGTAAAAAATAAATAGCATGCAACCCAAAGCAGCTACTTTTTACTGGTATGCTTAAACAAAAAAACCAAACTTTTATTATTCCTCCTCTTTGTAGAAGTTAACAAGTGTTCACAGTAGATTAATTTAGGGGGAAAAAAAGGGTCCGCAAAATAGAAGAAAATCACAATCGTCTTAAAATTCTGGTGAGCTGTATGACCGGTGGGGCTGCTTCGCCCGGTCTGTGGCTTCTGTGCCAGGGTGCGCTTTGAACCAAGAGTCCTCCACACTGGTAAACAGAATTAATGACTACCCACTAACAATGCTCTCAGAAAAGAGATAAAATCTTCTTTTAATCCTTCTATTTGTAATTATAATGCATTTCGTAGTTGATCTAAAAAAAAAACACCTTTATTACTATTTCTTAAGTTCTGTTAAAAGTATCCAAGATTACCATTTTAGGTTCTAGATAAATTTATTGACCGTCCCTTCCAAGAGGCTGAGAAATGTGCTTCTCTTTGGGTAACGGGAATATCCAAGGAATTTAAACAAGAATCACATTTAAAGAGAAACCAAGAGGATCAATAACCTCATCAAACCAAGTCTGCGTTGCCCTTTCATCGAAGCTCCCAGACTTACAATTTCGAATAGACTCTAAGGCCTCAAGGACTCCGGAAACTTTTGGGTGGCTCAGCCTCAGCGTGAACCAGGTAAGGCAGGGCACTGCCTTCCCAAAGTAACCCATCTCCAGTTCTCCCCAGAAGACCTTTCCACCATCTCCAATACAACGCCTGCTTCTCTTTGCTTGGTTTCACATAGAGTCAGAATTCTCCAAGTCCCGCCACTGGCCAGGAGCCCCGACGAGGTCACTGCACTGCTGGACACCATCATCGTCGCTCTGGTGCGTCCTCGGCTCCAGATGTCACCCCAAGGCCAGCACTGGAGGGCGCAGTGATAGACACAGGTGCTTCCCACATACACCCCACACACAGAGATGCCGACATACCTCCTCCTCGTAATCAGAATCGCTCTCTTCACTGTCAGATCGGGGGGCAACTTCGTAACTGCAGGAAAAGGAGTGGGAAGGAGAGGGGGCTTAATTTTTTTAAATTACAGGACAACATATACAAGCATGACCTACTTAGCACGTTCTATGTACAAATGACAAATGCAGGTAATGACTTCTACCATTTCGGCACAGGTCATGTTGTTGGAGCTCCGGGATTTTACGGGGACCACAGAAATCTAGGAAGCCACCGGACAACCAGAATTTCTGCTTTAATGCCATACCCGGGATTCATTTCCAACCAGGCGTCCAGCTGACTTGCTTTGGGTGCTTCTGGTCCAAAGAGGACCTTGCCAGTTTCTGTGTGAGTCACTTTGACGGGCAGGTCACTCATCTGACTGCTTTCATCTATGGGCTAGAAAGGAGAAACAAATACACATCACCGCTGGGTGTTAAGACCACCTCCCAATTCCGTGCTGGGACGCTTCTCAGGCTTTTGGCTGCCCAGCATCTGAAACCTTTTTCTGTGATTGGAAAGTTCGCCACCTAGGAGTCCTGGCAGGAAGTGGGAGGTCACCTCCTACTAAAGAAACCCAAAGCACCAGCCTCCCTTGCAGTGAGGTGCCGGCACAAGACCTCAGCTCCATCAACTGCATGTACTCACCAAGGCTTGGAATTAAGAGCCCAAGGCTAGGGGAAGCTGGGAGCAACAGGCATGCTGGAGGGAGAACAGAGCACAGGGACGGGCCGTGCCGAGCCCCTGCTGATGCTCGGTCAGCCACGGCCTCGCTGACCAGCTGTCCAGTGGACCACGGCCTGTAGCCTCAAGGCAGGCTCTCCAGGCTTCCTGGGGATCCGACGAATTACCCAATATCCTATGAATATATTCCCTTCCTACTTAAATGTGGCAGACTTGTCGTTTTGTCCTTTGCAACGAAGAACCCTCAACCCCCAAATAATAGCCCCCCACAACAACTATTGCAAAGTCGTGCTTTCTGAGAGAATGTGAAAAGAAAGAGGTATTGTGATTTGTGTCACCTCGCGAGGGGCCTGTTTGAGCTTCTGCAGAACCAAACGTCCTGCTCTCTAGCTCGGCCACTGGTACCTGGGAGTGAGATAAAGCCAGAAGCTCTGCTCATCTGAAACCGGGTGAACGGACCAAGACTGAGCTGAAGTTCATTATTAGACTCTTCATGAAGAATGGCTTGCTCAGAAAATTAAAAATGAAATCGCAGAGGCCGTGTGTAACCTGCTTCAGAGAACAAATTGTTTTCAAAGGCCTAAAAAAAATGGAGTAATCCTATGCAAACGAATGCTACTGATTATGGGGTGACTACACCTGCAGGACAGACCCCCCCTGCCGCCCCCCGCCCCAGGCAAGATGCTGGCCGGAAATGCTTGATTTGTGAGCAGGCCAAGTTATCCATCTCCTTAAAAGTAGTAAAATTCAATGTTTACACAATTCATTAATTCCAAAGAATTTTTTCTCAATTGTTCTTAATTGGAGTTAAATAAAAATGACAGGAAACACAGGATACTGTAGCTTATCTTCTATTTCTTATAGGAAATGGCCAAAAAAAAAAAAAAGTTCTTTCTCCCTCTCCTTCAACAAAACACTGTCAGAAAACAATAAAAAAACGAAAACCCAATATATTAGCAATTATCTACCAAAAAAACCTTTAAATAAAGAAAAGGCCTACTCCAGGCTGTCCCTTCTTTTTTCTTTGATGTGTGTTAAAGCAACAGGTGTGGACACCATTACTTTGCATGCATGACATTTCTTCCCGGCTCGGGCGAAAGGTCATCTACACACCCACATGGTAAAGAAGGAAACCTACCAGTCGCTATCACTTCCCTTGGAAAAGCCATATTCCGTTATCTTGAACTATTACAACACAGCCTGTTTTATTGCTTATGTCATGCCTCGGAGAAAATCGGGAATTGCCGTAGCTAGAATGAGAACTTTGGCAAAGACCCTGAATGAGCCCGGCAGAGCATAAGAACGTTATTTCAAAACAAACTGAGCAGGGTGTCCACTTCGCCAACTTCAGCAAACAGAATGCACATGTGTTAAGATTTAAAAAAAAAAAGGTGTATGTCACCAGCCCCAGATCAGCGGCTAATTTTCCCAAGAGATAATAAGAGGTAAGAGCACTGTCACAGTAACAGGTTAAATCTCTCCCAGCGTGCTTGTTAATTACAGACCCATGTGAGGCATGCTTAGGTAAGGCTGGGGGCTTTTACAAATTAGAGTCATTTCTAGATGCTCCAATATATACTATTCTTCCCCCAGAACGGCCCTCTGAGAGTGCCTGACACATTAGACACTCATCCCGATCCTTTCTTTCTTTGTGAGAGACTACAGTGGTGAAGCAACATGTATTGTTCAAGAAGTTTGTGCACGGAATAGTGGTTTCAACCTTTTGTGTCTGGATCCAGGCTGTTCACACTCACAGTACGCCTCACATGCAGAGATTCTAGAAGGGTCCCCCAAGCAGGTTTATCAGAATCTGAGAGAGGAGAAGGCAGTTTGAAACAAACTCCTTCCCATCCCGCTCTGGGGCTATGCGTCCTCATGTGAATCCTTGGCAGAGAACTTTTAAGTTTTTGGAGGAAAAAAAAAAAATCCATTAAGTAGGTAATTGTATTCTCATGATTCAGGAGAATTTCAAAATCCTTGGAAATCACATTCAAGAACGTACTGATGAATCTACACAGAGAAGCTCTTCGTAAGCCTACACAAAAATGTCAAAAAAAGAAGCTCACCAAGTATGTAAATTGTTTGTGTTGACGGAGTTTTATAATTTCAAATTAGTAATACACTAAGGAAACTGGGTCGTATCTTATGCTTCTGTATCATTTACGGGGAAAATGCAATTATAGAATCACTTGAGATTTTTACACATTCTATGTATTCATAAACATATATGTGCACAGCAGACTCCGGAATGGTACACAAACTTAATATCAGTTGATTGGCAGTCTGAGACGGAAGGAGATTACTTTCCAGTATATCCCTTTTCTACTCGGCTAATTTTCTACTATGCTAATGTATTACTATTTTTACTTAGAAATGAATAGCTGAGTGAAAATAAAGTTGGTATTCACAGAAAATGGTGCTGTAGGGCATGGCAGGGACTCACTGAGCAGAACAGGCAGGAATGGGCATAAAACTCCTCACCTCTCCATCTGGTCCCAGGGCAGACTCTCCTCCCTCGGCAATCTCTTCAGCCTTCTGCAAAGCAAGGTCAGATGTTCACATGTCAGTCAAGAAGACGGCTATAGGAAGGACGTTGTGGCAACTCAGGCATCATTACTCACCACTGTCATCTGACAGAGCTTAAGTACTGAGACCTTTTATTTCTATTTCTCTGTACCGTCTGAGAAAAAGTGTGGTGTTTTTGTTGTTGTTTTGTTTTTTTGTTGTTGTATTTTTTTTAACTGGCAACTTGGAGGAAGTTCCTGAAAGCCAGGTGTGATTCAAGGCTGGCCCAGGCCAAAGATTTGTGGATGACGTCTTCCAGGACCTAAAGAGCTGAAGACACAAGAGCAGCAAGGCTGAGGCCAGCGCATGTGAGATGTCCTTCTCATGTTTGGCACCAGGAAGACAAACCCTGACATAACCAGCTCAACTTTCTTATTCCCCTTAGCAAGGTTTCTAAAAATGTCCAACACCAGTAAACTTGGAACCGCTCTTGAGTCATAAAACTACAGAATCATATAACATTCTGTGAATTCTCTGGATGTTTTCCATTCTACCTTTTCATACTATATAGTATTTCCACGGTGGGTAATATGAGGAAATTTGATGCAGATACTGTGATCTCGGGAAAAACTCTGTCATCGGCCATTTCTTAAATATTTCAATATCTTAGTCCATTAACCTCTATGTGCCTCAAAGACAGCCTAAATGAAAAGCTAAGATTATGTCACGTTTTGTACATACCCAAGAGAGTCTCATCTGCACTAAACACAAAAGAGCCTCAAATTTCTTACATTTATGACAATCTTTCCGACAAGTGAAATCTTTACCATCACCTTTACAGAATCCTTATTTTAAAGTTATTGCTGGAAAGCCACACTACTTCTGCGTGAAGGAAAAACAAAACAGAACACAACTTTAGTCATTTCCTTTATCAAGCCGTTTAAGAAAGTGAGCTTTCCTCCCGTGGGCTCTTTAGTTAATTAAAAATATATATAATGATACAGAATCGATATTAACTCTACTTTGTTTACTTAAGGCATTGATTATATAATACATTTTTGCTTTCCATGAAAATGACTCAATTGTCTCCTGACAAAACAGCTTTTATAGAAACTGTTCAAAATCCAACCTTTTGTCTATGCTGAAGAAAAGCAGTTCCCATAAATGTTTGAAATTTTTGAAGTTGTTTTCAAAATTTTCTTACAAGAAATACATGTATGTATGTATGTATGTATGTATGCAAAAGCACGAGGCATGAAAAAAATGCAGCATTTCTACCAAAGAGTAGGAAATAAAACGCTCCCTTTGGTTAGGATTTCCCAAGAATTTAATTTTCTATCTATGCCACCCGAAAGTGAAACGTTTACAAGCTCAAAAGGAATGATCAGCACTGAAAAGAGCTAGGCCCTGTGTCTAGGCTACGAATACAGAGAACAATGGCAGAAAAGCTCGGAAAAAAAACCCACCCATTTGACCTGCCCCTAGCAGTTCCATTTTTGGAATTCTCAGGCACTGTACTCAGGCGACTGTTTCAATTAATGGGAGAAAGTCAATTAATCCCACCATTCTTTCCATACAAATCAGAAATAAGCTACAAAATTTGGCCAACAAAGAAAATCAAATGAGACAATGGATAAGCCAATTTCCAATATCTAGCTGGTGGAACTGGATCGCCGTCTCAATGAATAGTACATTAAAGAGCTTGCAGGACCATAAATAATAGATTCAAAACCATTCTAAAGGGTAGTTTTCTATGAATATGCTATTGACTCGCTAGAGTGGTATCTAAAAACTGCCCCACCATCAGGCCCTTCCTTTACTTAAAATCCTCTAAACTCATTTTAAACATTCCACTTGGCATCAAACTCGAGAGGCAATGTAACATGAGACTTAAGAAACTTGGTGCTGGGACTAGACCACCAGTGTTTGAATCCCAGCTCTGCCGCTCAGTACGAGAGATCTTAGCTGTGAGATTTTGAGCAAATCTCCGTGTCTTGGTTCCCTCTTCCGTAAAAAAAGGGACAGTAACAGTCCCTCCCTTGAAGGGCGGAGGCAGAACAGGACCACTATTTCAGGACGCACGATCCAAGGCTCCATGGAATATATATGGCCAGCGTCCATCTCCACAATGTAAAAGATTCAGTGATCGAGGACAACTCTGAGAGACTGGCTATAGCACTGCCCGACATCAGGGACTTCTGTTTCTGTCATTCGTGTGTTCTCACACCTACCAGGAGTCCTAGCGCATGAAAGGTACTAGGTAAATATTGGGTGAATGAAGGGACGAAGGAAAGCATCCGGAACAATGCTTTCCACTTAGCACACACTCAGTGAGTCATCATTATTGTAATTAGAGGCCAGTCTATTTGCAAGCCATGAAACAGTTAGGAACACACTCACAATTCCTCACCAAACGCGCGCGCGCTCCATGAGAGGTCTCTTGCGCCCCCGAACTTACAACTGATCCTGCTGTTGTTACATGAGGTGGAAGCCAGGTGGCAGCCTTCTCTATGACAAGAGACAACACGTTCTCCCATCATGCCTTGGATTCTTCCAGTTTGGTGACAATCTCTGGTTCTCACATCATACGGGTGGGGTGCTTTAACCTCGCTGCCCAACCCTCTCCCCAGAAAACAAAACAAAACAAAACCAAAAAAAACCGCTTCCCTTTTCTTTGTTCAAGATTAACTCCAAACAAATTGCGATTGGTGCTACCATGTCTCCCCACCAACTGGGGAACCTTCACATACAGTTATCTCCAGCATGCGATCACAAACACATCCTACGTGACCAGCGGATGCCTGCGCTTAATTTTTTTTCCATTGATTGTAAACAAAACAAAACGATCCGCTGCCGTTCACCCATTAATCAGGACTAAAGGAACTCTGTCCTGGCTTCTTCCTACCTACAAAGAGTTGGGAACTGATTATGCTGCTGGAGGGAGGGGGGAGGGTAATTCTCCTAGTGATGGAGGGGATATGGAACACATCACTCATAACTAAAAACAAGGTGGCTTCCCAACTTGCAAGGCCAATGGCAATTTAGAAATTCCATTTGGGAAGGTTCACCAAGCTGTGTGCACTGCTACCTGTCTTCCTGGCAGAAGCTACAGAAAATAATCAACAGGGGTGAGGAGGTAAAGGAACCCCAAGACGGGAAAATCCCATGAAGCCGAACCCAGGAACGTGAACTCCAGCGGGGCGCTTCACTCAGATTGCCGTAACGGGGGCCACAAACAGCCCCAATCTGTGAAGAAACAGTTTTGTACCAAATATTTTACAATTTTACCATTTATATTATAGAGTGTACATTTTATCCCCCAGCAGGTGTTCTTATACTCTGCTGAAACAACATTCAAAAGTGCCGGCATCTTAAAGGCTCATTCTGTTTCAGTGGAAACCTAAGCTTCCAGAAACCACCTGGGTTATTTTTACTGTCATTTAAGTGGGCCTCTGAGCATTGTGATAGGTGATCAGGCAATAAAAAAGACCCAAGAATATCAAATTAACAGGCAATTACACATTACTTTGGTCACACCCTGCAGAGAAAGCCAATTCCAACATTTTTGACTCAAGTAACCGGTCAATCCAGTTAAGCAGGACTTGAATCCAAACTTCCGTTTTCACCCAGTTTGATACTGGACTAATCAAATGAATCTAATGAATCTGATCACTATGGCACTGTATTCACCTGCTGTTACCACAGTCCCTATACTCAAATTGCCCAGAATTACCTTAGAGCCTTTCTTTCTGGGGGCACCTGGGTGGCTCAGTCAGTTAAGCATCTGACTCTTGGTTTTGGCTCAGGTCATGATCTCACAGTCCGGAGATCGAGCCCGACGTCGGGCTCTGTGCTCAGCGTGGGGTCGGCTTGGAATTCTCTCTCCCTCTCTCTCTCTGTCCCTCCCCCTGCTCATGTTCTCTCTCTCTCTCTCAAAAAAATAAAGAAATAAATCTTTGAAGAAAAAAAAAAGAACCTTTCTTTCACCTGTGAAATTCTCCTTGCACGGGAAAATCTTCATCTTGGGGGAAAAACGGAGAGAGAAAAGAATTGAGAAGAACTGGAGAGTAACTTGAATTGAAAAGAAATGTCTCAATTACGTTACTACTTTGTATCTCATGCTCTTTTCACCAAAAATTATACCAAGAGGTTTTTCTGATTTGTTGATATCTAAAAAGGATAAAAACACACTTCCTATTGCTATGTTGACCAGCGTAGAATGCTGTGCCAGAAAGATTTCCCCCTCCAAAACATCGCAGTCCTGAGATATGCTTATAACAGTGTTTGCTGAGAAAGAGAATAAAAGAACTTTCAGAAGGAAAAGCAAACACCACGATGAAAAAAATACTTGGCATAGCAGTCCCCCATGGATTCTCTGCTGGTTCCTGTTAGTGTCATGAGTTTCCAAGAAATGTCACACACTCACAACAAGGGTGTAGTTCTGTTGGTATATGCTGTATTCAAAGATCTGGAAGAGGGAATTAAATATTTATTTTTGGCCTGAAGTCAACAGCTCAGGAGGCGGAACCCATGAAGGGACTAGACTTCTTGAACTAGGCTGGACATGGGAGGTGGCGGGGGGGGGGGGGGGGGGGTGGGTAGTGGCTGGCCTGGACGCATAAGCAGAGCTTAAAGAAAGATACCCTAGAGTTCTGCAAGGACCACCTGATTACCACCAGGAACTGCTGCAAATAAGAGGCCCCACAATTAGAAAATTCTCTTTGCAGGAGCTAGCAAGGGAGGGGTAAGCAGAGTCCACCAAAAAGTATAAATCCTCATTTCCAACTGCGTGCCTCAATGGTCAAAGAACCTGCCACTGTCCAAAAAGACATCCTACCCAGTACCTAACTGATCCTAACTGGGGGGGGAAATAGTGGTAGCCAAACATTTATTCTCCCAACATCATAGAGAATACACAACATGGGGAAAAAAGAAGATTTTCTTCAAAAAAAAAAAAAAAAACAAAAACAACTCTTATAACTACATTTCAACAATTGCTATCCTACATTTATACCACAGAATTGTTTAATAAAATAACTACTATTTACTGGGCACTTACTATGTGCCGGGATACCTTCTAAATGCTTTCGATACACTTTGCCATGTAATCCTACCACCTCCTCATAGATCAGAAGCACTAGGCAACAGATCTTTTAAGGAAATATTCTGTAAGGGAATAAAAGCAAATTAGGAGGGTACGTTTTCTTCCACAGTTAGGAACTTAAAAGTTTGCAGACTGACATGAGCTCTTGGGCGGTGGGACCAATTTTCTACGTTAGCATGCTCATTCCTATTTGTACACACCCTGCTGGCTTTAGGCAGCCCCGTGTCCTTTTTTTTTTTTTTTTTTTTTTTTTTTAAAGATTTTTATTTATTTATTTGAGAGAGCGAGAATGAGAGAGAGTACATGAGAGGGGGGAGGGTCAGAGAGAGAAGCAGGCTCCTCGCCGAGCAGGGAGCCCGATGCGGGACTCGATCCCGGGACTCCAGGATCATGACCTGAGCCGAAGGCAGTCGCTTAACCAACTGAGCCACCCAGGCGCCCCAGCCCCGTGTCCTTTTTTAACCGGTAGTCACCCCGCAGATGTTAGAGACCAATCACGGGAGAGGACAGATACCTCAAGGTCATGCTGAGTGCACATCAGAGTACATTAATCCCGTCACACTGCAAGGGCTGGTTTCACTTAATTAGATATTTCGATACTTTGCAAATTATTCCTCCTCTAACACCTAGGTAGATACATATAGTTTGCCTCCTTGTCTTCCGCTTCAAGGGCATTAATGGAAGACCGGGCTGAGGGCGAGGAGTTCCAGAATGATGTATAAATGTATACTTCATAGTAGAGGTTCTAATGGTGAGAACAGAGGTGCAAACACGCTCGTGGCAGGTTCAAGGAGACCCACTCTCCTGGTTACCAACAACAAGGAAACACAACACACTTCCCCAGAAAGACAGAGGCCTTCCTCTGTTACACTGGGGCAACATTAAAAATAATAATAATAATCCTCTTCCAATGAAATCACAAGTTCAACCACACTCCCCTCTAACAGCGGAGACAGAGGCAGCCGTATCCTTGCTGTCCCCACACCTGTTGCCTTAGCACAATGCTGTTGGTCCACTGGCTCAGGAAAAACAAAGGCTTATTGAGGCCTTACTTACTGCAGAACACAACCTCCAAAAAGGCACAGCATCATACTTGGTTCTGTGGGAAGAGCGGAAAGGGTTGGCACAGAATTTTTTAAGCTTCTGGACCCAGCCTTCCTTCCCAACAGAGAAGCTGGAACAAGCCACCCTCAATCATTCACTCTAATGGAGGGAAGAACTACAGATAATCCAGACTGTCAAATAATCAGCTTTTGAAAGCATCCATTTTCTTTGCACTTGAATAAAGGTGCATCTGGAATTGGGGAACTCGCTTTGAACCAAGTCTCAAAGCCCCGCGAAAGGGACGGTTTTCAGGAAGGACTGGGGAGGGGCCGGGTTTCTTTTGTTTCCCTCCTTATCCCATTCGTCCCAGCAAAATGGCTCTAGGAGGAAATCCAGCCGGGCCCCTCAGTCCTGATGAAGGCAGGGTGAGCTCCCATGCTAGGCATCTTGAGAGCACGCCAGGGAAGAGGCAGAGAGCTGATGATAAAACAATGATTCTGCACATTCAATCACGTGCAGATAACCAGCGGGAGCCACCCAGAGATTCTTAACTGGCAGACGGGAGTGGGACTGGCTTTGGTATGGACCTTTCATTTGCCAGGAAACCAGGCCCCCTCCCCAGTCTGGCTCCCAGTCTTCCTTCACAGCGTTCATCATGGTTTATGATTATCTATTTGGGTGTGTATTTGATCAATGTCTCTCTGTCTCTCACTCCCTGATGGAACTGAAAGAGAGGGCAAGTGTGCTTTTCTTCAACATCTCCTTCTTTCTCCCCCAGCATTGAGCACTTTGCCTGGCTCACAGTAAGCATCCAGTTAATATGTGCCGGACAAATGGATAAAAGAGAAAGAACACCTGCTATCAGCAAACCTGAAGGCAAGGGTCAGGAAGTAGAGAGCCAACCTATAGATCACGTGGGGTTGGCAGCACCAAGAAAAATATTATGACAGGTTCCTGCTTTGTACAGATTAATACGAAAATACAGGCATAATCACTATCACTCAACGATGTATCTTTCTTTGCTGACAATGATATTAACAATCTCATATCATGCCAGGAATCTATTAATTATAAGCCAGAAGCACAAATCTGGGCCATTAGCTTTTAATCACATGCAAAATGTAGAATTTGAACTTTAGTACTGAAAACACTGACGGTGACCTTTCTGTGGTAACCTCTGCAAAATACACCTCCGCATTAGGAAAAACGAAAACGGTCATTTCACACGGTCCCCCTATGGAATGTTACAGAATCCTATCTGTTTGCCCGTGTGCTCTTCCCTGACTCTGAACACGTCCTTTTAAGTCAGAAATCGGGAGCTGGAATTCTGCAAAGTCTGTAATACTACCTTGACAAGAAAATGAGGTCTTTCTCCCCGACGACGACGAACTGTCTAAATCCAAGCCCTGAGTCATCCCTTGTTCATCTTCACAATGCGGGAAGCTATCTTATACCAAAGAAGTCAGGGGCAAGGAAGCGCCTTCTCCATCATTTATTCCTCCCCCTTAATTACGAAGCAGGTATGAGAATTCAGGAGCCATGAAATTAATTATTTTTTTGAAAAACATTTTGTTCCGTGATTCAGTGCAGAGAATACATGATGAAAAGCCACCCAGCCTCACTCCTCACGACCTCGACGAAGACTTTCTCTTTCCTGTGGACGTGTGTGTCCAGGCCAGTCAGGATCCGCCATAAAACAAAATACAAACCAAGAAGTAAACCTCCAGACCACTCAAGCTTCAAAGAGGATCTACATTCACTGGTCTACACGGGCCGCTTACACCTGCGTCAAGATATAATAGCCACAGAGCCGAGATTCTAAATCTTACCCTTCCCTTTCCATGCTAATTAGGCTCTATTTTACATAAAACCATTTACTATCCTTGGTAATGACCGAAAACCCTGGCCTGCCCATTCCCCTTAGCACAATCAGGGCAGCTGAACTGAACGCACCATTTGGGCATGGCTGCCCGTCTGAACAAACAGGCTCAAGGAGGCTCTGAAAGCAACCCAAAGCCGTCCCTCACACCCTCCTTGGGTTCCTTCCAACTGTACTCTGCCTTTTCTGCTCCATTTTCATGGCCCTACCACACCAGCATTAACCTCAAGCAAACACTTACGTGTGCCCACGTTTTTTTCCTTTTTCTATTGACCCTATACGCTTCATTTTGAAACACGCTATGGAACAAGGAAAATACGGCCTGAACCGTTTCTGTTCACCTCCCACCCATCACACGCTCACCTCCAACATCCCGTCTGGCGCGCCTGGTTCCCTCCCTCACACCATTAGGGCGCTCACCTTCTTCCTCCTCCTCCTCTTCTTCTTCTCTTTGGCAGCTTGGGCTTGCTTGTGCTCCCACACCAGGTTGGTCAGGTTGGCCACATACTCATCGGTCTGCTGCAGGAGGTAAGCTAAACGCCTATCTTTCTTTTGATCGATCAGTTTTCTGTAGCCTTCTTCATCTTCAGCCTATTAAGGAAAAGAGGGACATAATCAGAGCACAGTAAAGATGGGATGGCAGCTCCACTTTCCACTCAGCGCTCCCCGTCACCGTCTGAACTCTGACTGGTGGTGAGCACAGTGAATGGAATGATCCAGGCTGCGGGAGTGACCATGCACAATCCGGGACTGGGGTGCGGCCTGGGAGCGCAATGCCTGCCCGAGTCCCAGGACATGGGCTCCGTGGCAGAGTCAGGACCCAATACCACACTATTTACCCGGTGTGGGCAAGCACTTTGACTCACTTCTGTGTTTTTTGAGGTTTCTTTGCACAAAAAAAAGATCTGAAAATTTGACAATTCACCATCCGACTGTATCCTTCACTTGGAAGCATGGAAATTTTCCAGAGCAACCCAAAGTGGGGAGAAGAGTATAGTCTCTCATATAACCAACACCAAGCAATCGAAATGAACTCAGGAAGACTCCTGTCTCATGGCTACCCTTCCCGCAACTCCCCTTCCCAATCCCAAACTGGATTGCCCTGCAGCCGATTCCAGACATACTATCGTTTCATTCAGAAACATTTCAATAAGCATGTCTAAGGGCAAAGACTCAAATGGACTTTGACTAGTGTAACTTCTCGTATATAAAAGCTTTACAAACGTGGTGGTTGATAGCAAATGTCAAATCTGGGGGCATTTTTGTCACCGATCGGCACGGCACGGTGGGCCTAGGTGACTGCAGGCAAGGCATTTAGCACCCGGAGTCCGATACTGCTGAGCAATAAAACAGTACAGTAATTTCCACCTCTGCCTCCCATTAAGCAACATTATGAGGTTAAATGCCATAAAAACTCTGATGTCCTCAGAGCCATTTCAGGAGAAATCTCTTTTATACATCCCAATAAAAGGACATCTCAAAATATTTTCCCCAGTGTGACGCAGGATAAAAGGGACGTGTCACAAAATCCTCAAGAGGCAAGTGCACTGCAGCCGAGCTGAGGATCTTCAGTCCAGGGGCGTCACTCCAGCTTCTCCCCAAGTGACGGAAGTTTTAGCACTCAGTCTAGCTGCTGTCTGCCCCGTGGATGAGCACGAACCTCAAATGCCATTATAACTCTAATTGCTTTTGGTTATGGTTGATCTCACTTGAAGAAAGAGTGATAAAAAACTTCAGTTTCTCTGTTATCTGTATATTCCATCATTTAATTGCAAAAATTAATGATTTGCAAATGCCTAATCATTAGTGTCAAGCCAATCTGTTACTGAAGTTCTAATACAGTTTCTCTCCAGCTGAATCAGACAAGTTTGACTGCTTGCTGCTCAGATCACTATAAAAATGGCCTCCCTAGCTGGGTGGAAATCTCGTGGACAGTCTTCTCCTTCCCCGCCCCTCCCCCCGCCCCCAAAATGGAGAGGGAGGTGGGAGAAGATGGTAAGATTTAGTGGTACCTGGACGCAGAGCCTTTTAAAATATGGTGTTAACTCTCTGGAATCCAAAAAAGGTAATGAAAACAAAATGCAAACCATAATACCACCAATGAAGACAGTGTCACTTGGAATTTTCCAGGGATGTAATTAGGGGCCAAAGCTAACAATTTCATCTCCATCCCATACTCGGGCATTATGTCCAAGGTAGAATGTGCAGGTCTCCTATCATTAGAGAGCACACACGCTTTTCTAAAACCCACAGTGTGCTCTGAGGTCCAATTCCAAAAATGAACGGTCAATAAAACCAGACTCCCAGGCCAATGATGTAAACTGATCCCTTCTGTATGTATCTACCCATTACAAAATAACAGCACAAAGGTAATGATCCGTGAATAGCCTTTGACAATAACACAGCCATAACGAAAAAAGTAACATTTCAAAGTTAACTTAAAAATCACTTTTTACACTAGAAGGGAGAAATTTCTACCACCAAAAAAAAAAAAGGGATAAGCACCAGCGGCTTCAAGAAACAGACCTTCTTTGAGTCCAAGACACAAGTTAATGACGCATTTGCTCAAAATAACTTGTGTCATTAGTCTCAAAAGTGGCAATATTTTAAAAAGAACGAGCATATCCATTCTTCTAGATCTGGTTGTTAAACCTCCTATGAACTGGGGTACCTGCCTTGATGCGAGAAGCTATATTCTGCACAGCAAGGCCACCCCAGGACATGGAGATATTAAATACTCATCAGCTGTGGCCCTGGGTTTGTGGCATGCATCGTTCAGAAAGGAGATATTTTTACTCCATCCATATGAAGTTCAAAGGGGCGTGTTCATATATTTGATAAGCCGCTTTTACCCACTCTCGAGATGGCATATTTAACATTCTCAATACAGGTGCATGCCGGAACTCCACTGCCCGGGGTCCCCGCAGGTGAGCCCCTTACCATCAGCCTCCGCATTCTCTCCTTTTCGATCCGCTCCGTCTCTTTTTTCTGTTCTCTTTCGGTGTTGGCATGCCAAGTTGCCACTGCTTTGGATAGCTTCTGGATCTTCCCGGCCACAGACCGATGGTACTCCTTAAAATCTTTTGCATGCTGCAAAATGCTGTTCAGGTATTCCTACAGGCCCCGAAGGGAGGAGGGAAAAGGATATTTAAAGTCTACTTCCCAGTGTCATCCATGGAGCCCAAGAAAACGCTCAGGGAGCCTTTCACAACAGCAGAAGACTAGAATCTTCTGTGGGGCAGGTGCCCTGGGATGTCTCTTGGTAGCTGAGCTGTGGGCTTTGGGGCTAGTGGGAAAAGCAGCCTCTCAAAGGCACCAGCTTATGGAAGGGAAGCCTCTAGGACCTCAAAGATATAAGGCCTCATGAAAACAGCAAGATCAAGGATGTGACAGATGCCTGCAAAACGGGCAAGGATAAAATTGAAAGCAAATCACCCTCCAGTCAGCCCAAGGTAGGCAGATGTTTCCAGGGAGAACCAGGTTACAAAAGTAATGCCCCTTCTGCTCTAACTCAAATGCCTCAGCACCATGATTCGCCACCCCTCCACCTTATTTGGATCGACTTTTGAAAGACGGGAGAGGAAACGTGTACCAACGGACAGCTAACATCTTTCAAAATGAAACTAACACCGGGCACTAAATTAAGCACAGGAACACAAACACAATGTATAGGTTTGTAATGCAAAATCAAACTCTCCATCAAACTACTTCCAAACGCCTAGAAAGGAATGTTTTAAAATATCTGCCCCTATGAAACCTCCAACTGGGCCCTGGAAAAGCCCAGGAGACTGTATTTATATTTGCTATAAAAATAACCATGTGCTCTCTTCTTTCCTTTTCCAAGTTCCTGCTCCTGAGGATTTTGCCCCTGGCAACTCTCCCGTGCCCATGCGGCGGGCATCTGCGGGTGGGATGATGAAGAGGACACCTGCCTGGTATCCAGAAAGCAGGGTCCCCCATCTCATCCCCGCCACAGGAGGCCGTGGGCAGGCCGCCCATGTCCCTGGCATGGCTTGTTTCTCCCCCCTGCCTGTTCCATGGGCCAGTCTGCCCATGGGAGCTCCCGGGAGCCTTTCGGCTCTGTGATGTTCCCACCTCACACCCCGGTCCATTCTCCAGGCCTCCGGACCCTGCCTGAGGGCTCGGTCGGGGCGTCTCTGCCAGCGTGGGGGCGCACAGCCCAGGCCTCGGTACCTGGTGCTTCTGCCGACGCTTCCTCTCCTGCTCGATCTTCTGTTGCTTCTCCAGTTTCTCCGTCATGCGGGCCTCCCGCAGCGTCTGGCGCTTACTCCGTTTGTAGGCTTTGGAGTTGAGGGCCGTCTCCAGCGTGGTGTCCCGTCGCATGCAGGCCACCACCTCCTGTCTCAGCTGTCGGGGTGGCGGAGGGGAGAGTGGTCGGAGAGCCTCACCAGATGCAAGGCCTGGCTCCTGGGCCCTGCCCTGCCCTAGCTCCCAGTCAGCAAGGGCACACGGGGGGGGCTCTAGAAGGTGCACCACCACAGCGGACCTTTCTGTAAACCAAGGGACTAAACCGTGCCAAATTTATGTGGTGTTTTCAAAGATGGCATAAGTTTTCTTTCCAAGCCGTTCAGATTAAGGAAACAGAACAAAACAAGACAAAAAAAAAAAAAACCCAAAAAACAAAACAAACAACAACAACAACAAAAAACCCCAGCACTGTGACACTGAAAAAAAGCCGACGTTGTCTTGGGGTTTTAAATAAATTCATTCATCCCGCTTAATTATTCTAATGATATTAATTAGTTAAAGAGCTTTTGAAATATTTTACTTCATTTTAAGTGCCATACTAACATTCTCTTTGTGTCTAGAGATTAACTTTAATGATGCTCTGCAAAAAAGAGTAGAAAAATGACTTCCTGTTCATGTACAATAGCAGCAGGTACTCAAACACTATTAATGCAATGTTCATTCTCATACGAAAGATGGGAGATCCTGGCGTTGGCTTCCTCCCACTCCCAATGAGGATATTCGTCAAGATATTTAGGTTTCACACTGTATCATGGACTTCCCTTAGATTATCATCAGTGTGATGTCTTACCCATGTTGGACGTTATGTGGTGGTAGCTGGGGGTCGGGGTTGGGAATATACATTAAAATAGGAATTCGATTGAACCTCAAGTCAGCATCAACTAGAGTTAATTCACTGGGAAACTCCACAGATCATGGATTTTTCCACAATATCAACCAAAAAATCAGAAACCGGTAAGAGTCCAGCATAGTGAAGTGAATCTGAATATAATCTCATTTGTGAAAATCTACTTGGTTATTACTCATTTAACAATACTGGATTAAGCACTTTATCAATGCATGGTAGGACGTCGCCTGTAAGAAAGGAAGTGAATGGGACTCAGAGCCTTTTATTTTCTTTCTTTTACTCCCACAGAGCTGTGGCCAGCTAGTTCCCCACCACCATGGATGTCCTCTTGTGACATTATAACCAAGAGGGCAAGTGTACTCCCAGGTTCATAGGACAGAGGCAAGTGGGGTGGCTTTGCGATTTCAGTCACATCCTGCAACATACCGAGTCATGCAAATTCCTTTCATTCATTAATAATTCATTTTGCACCCCCCCCAAGACTTTCACCAAGTCAACCCACCGGCCTGAGGAATACGCGCTCCTCTTCCCCTTTGGCTAAATGAGGCAGTGTGCAGACCGGGAGACCGGCACCTTTTGGGTCCACAAAGCCAAACTCACCAACGTAAAAATTAGCGCTCCTTCGTTTCCCTAGTAATTTAGCAATGGTAAAATAGATCATCATGCTAGCTTTGATTCATCAGTAACTACTAAGAACCAGAGCAAGAAGAAGAGATGATCATCAACTGATCAGTCACCACGTGGGGGTGTGATGGGGACAAACAGTTTTATGTGTTTCTGTAAATGATGAGCTATTCACTTAGCAGAGTGGCTATCGTATTTGTTAAGATTATTTTCATCGTCATGGCTAGGATTTTACATTTGTGTTTACAAAAGAGGCTCTGATCCTGCTCTCCCACCTTCTTGTTTTTCTTTGCACTCATAAAGGCAAGCTATCCCATTGTTCTCCAGGTTTCATCCACGGTAACAAAATGCCATTACTCTGACTTTGGAAACCATAATATGGAAGGGAAAAAAATGTCTCTGATATACAGAAGCAAAAAAATATATATATATAGAATAATAAGCAATTCATCCTCATTACTTTTAGCTCTATGTGGCTGGTCTAAAAGATACACTATTTTACTAAGTTTATATCTTTCTAACAGTATTGAACAGACTTACATTTATTTCCTACATCTCAGATTCACTGGGGAAAAGGTATTACCTGACGCTGGAAATTGAGTAACCGAAGTGCTTTCAGTTCCACGGTTGCTTTGGTTCGTAAATCTGGTGGCAAAGAGCCAGGCAGATTTTCCAGTTCTTGTATCCTATGAGCTATGCGAGCCTGGAGCCTAGAGCAGACGATGAAATGAGGGAAGGGAGAGGTGGAAATATACATTACGATTTAGCCTTAATGATAAACAATAACCCTCGGGTCTAAGTTCCTGGCAAGACACATTCCAGACGTTGCCGGCCGGCCAATTTCTGACACCCAACTAGCGTTTCTGATGTAAAACAGAGAAAAGCTACCTTTGCATGAACGCAGACAGGTGCTGCGTGTTACCGAACACTCTGGCCTTCTTCACTAACCTCTCTCTAACACCCAGAAGAAGAAGGGCTCATGATACATCTAGGAGGGAAGTCAAGTGCCATAGCTTGTCTTGAACAGAGGGAAACCGGGACCGTGGGATTGGCTCCCAAACACCCGGCCAGCCAGAGCGCAGAGCTGAGATGAGAGTTTTCTTCTTAAGTTTTAGTTCTGTCCCAGGCAACTGGGCTATTTGCCCTCCTTGTCAAGATGCTGATGACAACAGCCGTTAAAGCTGAGTGAACAAGAGCAGTTTTAGGTGCTGCTGAGGCCACAGAAATCAGCCAACCCAAAACATTCAGAGAGAGCCGTGCCGACCACAACCACTTCCTCTATGAGCAGTGCTTGTCTGAGAAAAGAAGAGGCAAATTGGGCATTTTTAAAAATCAGGCTTGGGGCAGCAGGAGATGGTGAAGTAACAGTGTTTAAAATCTATGAATTTCTAGAAAAGGATTGCTGGGGATTCTCATCCCAGACATCCTCAAAAATATAACTGCAGGCCCTTCTTCATAATAAAGGCAGAAGAGAAGAGAAAAGACATCACACTTTCTTCACTCAGTTGGGATACTTTCACTGTTACCCATATAAACTGGCTCCAGAGTTCACCTGGATCCTATCCTTACAAATAATTACACACCATTTAAATCTATTTTTAGAACTACCTCCCTCCAAATTTGGGGCAGGAGCGTCTTGGAACAGATTTCCTGAAGAACAGTAAAAGGTAGTAAGTTAAACTAAGTTAACATTAACTACACTAAGGTGTATCTAATGCACAATTTTCTTTAATTCTCCCTCCCTCCCTCTCTCCTTCTGTCTCTGTCTCTGTCGCACACACTCACGCACACACGCACGCACCCCTACCAGGTAAATGCTAATAATGGTCCCATCTTACTGATGAGAAAATTCAGGTTTGGAGATAGCAAGAAACAGGCCGACTTCACAGAGCTAGTGATTCACCTGATACCTGCAGTGACACCGTAGATAATTAGTATACATTTCCTAACTACCGCTTTCCTGGACCTCAACTCTAAAAGATGATAATTAAAGATTTTTGTAAAAATTCATATTATGCAGGGCGCCTGGCTGGCTCAGTCGGTGGAGCGCGTGACTCTTGATCTCAGGGTTGTGAGTTCAAGCCCTCCGTTGGGTGTAGAAATTACTTAAAAAGTAAAATCTTAAAAAAAAAAAAAAGGAAAAAGGAAAATAAATAAATAAATAAATAAATACAAATCTGTATTATGGTTTTGTCAGCCTTTATGATGCTCTGTGTTAACACGAAAAAGTAAAATCTTGTCTGACCTAGATGTCACAAAATATCTTAATACTTCATTTAGCCCGAATATCAAAATGAGTGCTTTAAAAACAACAACAACAACAACAACAACAACAAAACCAAACTTAGAGCTGTTTGCTCTGGTAGAGAAGGGAATGTCATTTTTTTCAAAACTTCGAAAATGATAGTAAGAGAAACGCATATTTTTTTCACTGACTTCACTGGAAACAACATTATGGCAGATTCCTATCTTATTTGGTACACACATGTTATTAATTCTGATTTACTGAATGATTTATCGTCATAATGTGCTATTAGTATGTTATCACCCTGTTATTTCAGCTGTATGTACCAACACAAGCAATCACACCTTTAAGTGGTTTAACTGTGCAACAGACTAAACATTTGTGAGCGCAAACAATAAGAAACTTCCATCAGTTTTGAAATAGAAAAATTAAATAAATAAAATAAAAAATAAGAAACTTCCACCATTTTACTCTTTTGATCAAATTGTTCAGGCTTACCCAACATTCTTTTACTATTGATACTCATGGGATGAGTATCATGGGTTTTTTTTTTTATTTTTCACTGTAAGAACATAGGTCCATTTCATTTGTCCAATTCAATTTTTTAAATAGTGACATAGCCAAAAATCTCCAAATATAGCCAAAGATGATGCATCTTAACTACAATATTGATAGAAAAACCTATCACGGTTTTTTTTTCAAATATGTAATTTAAATGAGAAAAAAAAAAACACCCTAAACAGAACAACTTTACTCATGTACAATGAAGGCCATACTACAGGAAAAATAAATATTACAGCATGGTAGATGAGGGCCATTGATTTGGTCATGCCACTTCCTTGGTTCTAGATTTACTGCAGACCTTTTTCATTTGAATATTCCAGAACTCCAACCATCCCTTGATATTCTGGTTTTCTCTTTGACGAAGTGGGTCAGGTGTGAAATTAGAGGCATAGCTGCTTTTCCTTAATCTTCTAAAGGTCCTTGGAAATAGGACTAAACAAATAATCTTAGGACAACGGGGCTGTGAATATAGAGATTAAATCACACAGACTGGGTGGGGATGGAGGGGGGCGGGGAGGCGGGGACTGGGGGCAGATGGAGCCTCAGAGTAGGTGGGGAGCCGGTGTGTGTGTGCGGGGGCGGCGGGGGGGCCCCTTCTTCCGGAAATGTCTGCTTCTCCAAAGGGCCTGGTAATTTGTCAGTGAATCTCAGCTTCCCCGGCACAAAAGAATCCTTCTTTTACGAAAAGGAGGCAAGAAGTGCAAAGTGCAAACATTTAAACTATAGAATAGGAAAGGGAGATTCCAGAGTAAAATTATATGCATTCGATTCAGTACATGGTGGGTGGGTAGCGAGGGTATGGGAGGGGCTCCTTTAATGTAGGAAATTTTATCTCCTTGCCGTGGTTGTTGTCGTTGTTAATAGAAATCTTCATTTTAAATAATGCTCCTCTCCAGACAATTTCATCTCCCCATCAATGGGATTCAGCAGGTAGTCCGATAAAGAGATTCAGGATTCTAAACTTCTAGAAACAACAACACAAGCAATACTGCATAACTGCAGGAGACTCATTTAGTGTCCTCACGAGCACAGAAAATTGAAGCAGAATTAGGTCACTCAGGTTTTTCATACAGATTGAACAGTAAATCAAGAGGGGTTACTGTTCCGGCAAGAAAAAGAGTTCCATTAAAGGTAACAGAATATTTGTTCAGGTCCAGAGGAGAAGTTTATGATTCCTGTAGGAGAGTTATTTGAACAGAAAATGACACTGGTACATTTTGTTCCTTCAAGAAGCTGAGTGACACTTAAAAAAAAAAGAGAGAGAGAGGGAGGGAGAGGGAGACTGACTTTTTGTAACTCTGCTTATAAAATGGCCCTTGGTAATTTTCGAGAAGGAATTTCAGGGTTGCAATGGGGAGCAGGGAAGGACAAAAAGTAGGCTAAGCAGGCTACGCTTGCTTCCTGAAGCAAGGTGCGCCACCGTGTTCAGGCTAAATTCAGAAGTGATCCCGAAGAGGGCTAGCATGATGCAACGGGGCTCTTCTCAGATACCCTCCTTGGAATGAGAAGTGCATCTTCCGTGCAAACATTTGTGGAATTAGTTTGCATGCAAATGTGAAACCCGGAGCCCTTTTGCCCAAATATCTACCTTGGAGTGGAAGAACAGAAGTTAGGTATACGGATAGGGCAAGGAAATTGCCAGAAAGACCGGCGGGGGGCGGGGTGTGGAAAAAAAAAGCACTGGAAATCTCTCTCTGACACTTACTACAGAAAAAGGCAGTCAGTTCCATTATTAAGAGAAAGATGGTCAAAAAGAAAGGATCCAATTTAAATGGGAACAAAATGTTTTAATGGCAGGACTTGTACAGATCTGAGGCAAAGCGTTCACAGTCCACAGGCAGAAACTTATTTATGCTCTTGCTGAATAAAGAAGGTCAATCTGTCAAAATTCTGATTTTATGATGAACAAGAGAAACAGCCAAATGACTTAAAAGTTAGAAAGAAATCTGAGATTCTGACAATTTCCTTTCAATTTTTATAGATGAGGTAAATGATATTACAATGGTCAAAGAAATGAACAATCTGTTAGAGTTTCTGACAGATGATTTTTGCTCCAACCAAGTTTATAAAATTATAAAAGAGTTCTTTTTTTTTTCCTTAGACCTTGCTCAAATACTCAATAAGAAGATAAAGATACACTGGACCCCTCCAGTTATTGGTGCTAAAGATGAGTGAGCCGTTCTCTCAACGAGGGGCAAAAGGAAGAGTTCCTTCGCTCTCTTACAAGAGCACTTGATCTAACCCTTTCTGAAGGAGAAATGTAACTAATCTCTGCAGCTGAACAATTTATCTCCATAAAGAGAAGTCATGGGCGCCTGGGTGGCTCAGTTGGTTAAGCGATTGCCTTCGGCTCGGGTCATGATCCTGGAGTCCCGGGCTCGAGTCCCACATCGGGCTCCCTGCTCAGCAGGGAGTCTGCTTCTCCCTCTGACCCTCCTCCCTCTCATGCTCTCTGTCTCTCATTCTCTCTGTCTCTCATTCTCTCTCTTGCAAATAAATAAAATCTTAAAAAAAAAAAATTAAAAAAAAAAAAAAAAGAGAAGTCGTGAGAGACTATGGACTCCGAGAAACAAACTGAGGATTTTAGAGGGGAGGGGGGTGGGGGGATGGGTTAGCCTGGTGATGGGTATTAAGGAGGGCACGTACTGCATGGAGCACTGGGTGTTATACGAAAACAATGGATCGTGGATCACTACATCAAAAACTAATGATGTATTGTATGGTGACTAACATAATAAAATAAAATTAAAAAAATAATAAAAAAGAGAAGTCAGCTATCGCTCCCTGACCAAGGAAGATAAAAGATGCCCTACAAGGCTACCAGTGGAAACCTACGCTTCTTCTCAAGATGGCCGCGGGAAAGTTCCAGTCCAAAGTCCCCACCAGCTTCTCAGACCCAGGGTTGCCAGAGGGATGGTTTCAGAAGCCATGTGGCTTTACCGAAGAGGAGACATTTATAGCAATGATAATAAATGAAAAATAGCCATCACACCACATTCTGCAGGGCTTATAATTTAAAAGATACTGACACGTATACTTTTCTCTTATTGATACGGGACTGGAAGATCAAAGCGTTTCACACCCCAGGATAGGCTACATTGTACTACTTAGTCCTATATACTTTGGGAGACCATCCATTAAGATCACTTCTGGGGCGCCTGGGTGGCTCAGTTGGTTAAGCGACTGCCTTCGGCTCAGGTCATGATCCTGGAGTCCCGGGATCGAGTCCCGCATCGGGCTCCCTGCTCAGCGGGGAGTCTGCTTCTCCCTCTGACCCTCCCCCCCTTCATGTGCTCTCTCTCTCTCTCTCTCAAATAAATAAAATCTTTAAAAAAAATAAAATAAAAATAAAAAAAATAAAAAAGACTGCAGATATATTGAGAGATTGTACCTACATCTAACGAGGTTAAGATACCTCCTTACTTGTTATTAAAAGAGTCAATCTAGGGCGCCTGGGTGGCTCAGTTGGTTAAGCGACTGCCTTCGGCTCAGATCATGATCCTGGAGTCCCGGGATCGAGTCCCACATCGGGCTCCTGCTCGGCGGGGAGTCTGCTTCTCCCTCTCATGCTCTCTGTCTCTCATTCTCTCTGTCTCAAATAAATAAATAAAATCTTTAAAAAAAAAAAAGATCACTTCTGAAAAAGGGGCTAAAATGGGCTCATGACTAGAAAGGCCTGCAAATAAGGTTCTGGTAAAAACCATAAAGAAAATTTAGGAGTCAGTAAAATACACACACACATACACGCACACCCACGACACAGGCCGAGTAAGGAAAAAAGTCCAGATGTGTTTCTAGGTACAGAGAGTGTCTTTGTTATGAATGTCGTTTGCATGATATGACAACAGTAGTTCAAAGAAGGGAAAAATGTTAGCTCTTAGGAAGTCAGGATCTTAGAGTAACTAACCCGATACCCCTCTATCCCTTTGCTGTCTTAACCGCTTAACCGACTGAGCCACCCAGGAGCCCTATTTTTTATTTTATTTTATTTTATTTTATTTTATTAAAGACTTTATTTATTTATTTGAGAGAGAGAGAATGAGAGACAGAGAGCAGGAGAGGGAGGAGGGTCAGAGGGAGAAGCAGACCCCCCGCTGAGCAGGGAGCCCGATGCGGGACTCGATCCCGGGACTCCAGGATCATGACCTGAGCCGAAGGCAGCCGCTTAACCGACTGAGCCACCCAGGCGCCCTATTTTTTATTTTATTTTATTTTATTTATTTATTTTTTTTAAAGATTTTATTTATTTATTTGAGAGAGAATGAGAGACAGAGAGCAGGAGAGGGAGGAGGGTTAGAGGGAGAAGCAGACTCCCTGCCGAGCAGGGAGCCCGATGCGGGACTCGATCCCGGGACTCCAGGATCATGACCTGAGCCGAAGGCAGTCGCTCAACCGACTGAGCCACCCAGGCGCCCCTCCCTTTGCTGTCTTTTTAAAAAATACCCGTGGGGGTGCCCGGGTGGCTCAGGCGGTTAAGCGGCCAACTCCTGACACTGGCTCAGGTCATGATCTCAGGGTCGTGAGATCGAGCCCTGCATCACATCAGGCTCTGCTTCCCCCCTCCCTCAACCCCTCTCCTAGCTTGCAAGCGTGCGAGCTCTCTCTCTTAAATGAATAAATCTTTTAAAAGAAATACTTCTGACGTTTTTTTATTCAGTAGAAACATAAAGAAAGTACTGCATATGAAAAAAGTTCTTCTGCCCCAAATGAGAGCATAGCGCTGACGTTTGACTTTCGTATCGCACAGTGATCTGCGCATCAACACAGCAATACCAGCGGACTGACGCATATCTAGCTCTCTAGGGGTACCTAAAATTCGGGAAACAGCAGTATAAAACTCTTCATCGAGGATTAGTAATAGTAATGAGAGCAAAGCTCTACTCTTCATCCAAAAAGCTAAGCGCATTTAATGGCATGTTACTGTGATTTCTTTCACAGAGGGTTTTTTTTTTTTTTTAAAGATTTTATTTATTTATTCATGAGAGGCAGAGAGAGAGAGAGAGAGAAGCAGACTCCCAAGGAGCAGGGAGCCCGATGCGGGACTCGATCCCAGGACCCCGGGATCATGACCCGAGCCGAAGGCAGACGCTTAACCATCTGAGCCACCCAGGCGCCCGGTTTTTTTTTTTTTTTAAGATTTTATTTATTTATTTGAGAGAGAGAATGAGAGACAGAGAGCATGAGAGGGAGGAGGGTCAGAGGGAGAAGCAGACTCCCTGCCGAGCAGGGAGCCCGATGCGGGACTCGATCCCGGGACTCCAGGATCATGACCTGAGCCGAAGGCAGCCGCTTAACCGACTGAGCCACCCAGGCGCGCCTTCTTTCACAGAGTTACTCTCAAAGCTGGCAACGTAGCATTTTAATCTAGTAACAAATAAGTCATGTGTTTTTTGATAAAGACCCAGGTAATGTCTTTAAAGGGAGCTTGATGTTATTTACTAACATTCCCTATAATTTCCAAACTTTAATTTTCTTTGGAAGGAAATAAGAATTGGGAAACAATAATAGCTGATATGTCCTGAAAGTCTTTGTATCATTTTATCTTCCCCCTACAAGAGGTACTGTAAGACTCTCTTTTAACGTAAAAGGAAAGTGAGTCACAGAAAAGAGATGTAACTTGGGGCGCCTGGGTGGCTCAGTAGGTGAGGGGTCTGACTCTTGATTTCAGCTCAGGTCAAGATCTCAGGGTCATGAGACTGAGCCCCGCGTCAGGCTTCACACTCAGTGGGGTGTCTGCTTGGGATTCTCTCTCCCTTTCCCTCTACCCCTCTGCCCCACTCACATTTGCTCTCTCCCTCTCTGAAGTAAATACATAAATAAAATCTTAAAAAAAAAAAAAAAAAAAAGAGAGAGATGTAACTTGACCAAGGTAACACAGCTGGTAAGTGACCGAGCCCGCATTACCGGCCAACTTCAGAGATAGTGATCTTAGCCGTGTTTTATCTTGACTCCTTACTCATGGACTCTCTTTTTGGTTAACATTAACCATTTATTTACATGAAGCGTCTGCTAATTCCAGCCTGTCCACAGGCCATCTTTGCAAATAAAGTTTTACTGGAACACAGCCAGTGCATTATTGTCTGTGGATGCTCTCACGTGGTAAGGGCCGAGCTGAGGGACCCTTGCTATGGGTCCGCAAAGGGTAAAATGTTTACCACCTGGCCTCTTACAGAAAAGGTTTGCCAACCACGGATGTAGATGAATGTGCCAAATCAGGCGAAAATTAAGTTTCTGGAGTAAGAGTTTAAATATGGACGCTGCATGAAGACAGCTTACCCCGAAGGCTGGCCCGGGCAGCAGATCCACAAATGCACAAATTAAAACGAAGAATATATTATACTGAGCCACTAAGAATGCTTTAGTGTCATGAGATGGGTCATTAACCTGAAGGTCTGGCCGGCAGGACACCCGCAACAACCGGCCAGCTCAGAGTCATCTTTGGAGGATAAAAGAAACCACAAGGCACTGCACAGGCTAAGAGTGGGAGGACGGCTTTCTCGGATCCACGAGCACTCACGGCTGGGCTTTGGTCTTTGCCTCCCTAGGGCCCAGCACAGTGCCTGGCGTGTCACAGGGGGTGATGACCTTTTTCTGACTCAAGGCATGAAAATCACAGTCCTGCCCACCCACAGCCACGAGAGGCCTCCTCCCGCCACCCCAATGGCAAGCAAACGCTGGTTCTAAGGTCCTTCCTGCAGCATGAGTTTCGGCCTGTGCCTTGTCCACAGGGCAGGCGCCCACCCCACCCCCGCCCCCCGCTGGGCTCGGTGGTCCCCACGAGGACACGGCTGCCAGCCCCCACCCCGGGGCCGGGGTGCGTGGTACCTGTACTCGCGCTCCTGCAGGATCTCCACCGGGTCCAGGCCTTGCGGTTTCTGGATGGGGCTGATGCGGCTCTGCTTCTGCTGCAGCTGCAGGATGGGCGAGGGCTGCCCCGGGGCCGGCTGCGCCACGGAGGGCCCGGGCACGGCGGCCGCGGGCGGCTGCGCGGCGGCGGCGGGGGGCG